>NC_143249.1:2134166-2438333 GCF_984573655.1 Nuphar pumila | reverse complement strand
TGTCTTTACCTTGGGTGGCGACACAGTCGCCTGGAGATCAATAAAGCAGACCATCTTGTCTCAGTCTACTTTTGAGGTTGAACTCTGTGCTTTAGATATCACAGGATTGGAAGCTGAATGGTTAAAGGGACTTCTTGAAAAACTTCCTTTAATGAGCAAACTAATTCTTGCAATATCTTTGCATTGTAACAATATGACTATAATTGCAAAGATTAAAATCACAAAATATAACCAAAAGCAGAGAAGACACATCAAAGTCAGAATAAAATCTGTAAGGGAACTGATGTCTCAGTTAGTGGTTGTTGTGAACTATGTTGGATCCAAAAAGAACACAGCTGATCCATTAACGAAAGGACTAGATAAGTCATTAGTCCTGAAATCCAGAGAAGGGATGAGACTGAAACCCATCAGTAGTTCATCTACAGTAGCAACCCAACCTATCTGAGTGGAGATCCCACAAAGTAGGTTCAATGTGGTAATAACAAGTTGTAGGGTGAACTGGATAGCACCTTATTTATGAGATACTATGTATCTGTGTCTGTTCCTCTGATTACTTTGGAAAGGTGTTGTAGCTGCAAGTTAAGAAAGAGTTAAAACTCTGAATGTGTTCAAAGTCTTCTAGGCGAGATGTTAGCAGCGCATCTCTAGAGAAGCCCACCTATGTTAGTGTAACTGTGTGGCTGCAGTTTAAGGAATTGGGTTATTCCTGAAGTCACTCATGAAACAGGATTTGGGCGCATGACCTTTAATGTGCCGCCCCTAGAGATTACAACCAGAACCTTTATCGTGTTGTTGCTAATGGAAACTCCTGCACCAAAGGTTCAAGTTCAAGACTTCAGTTCACTTTGTTTCTGTGGGGGGGGGGGGGGGGTAAAGTTAGTCAACTAAGGTAGTAATTCAAACCGGAAGGTACCATTACTGAAAGCATGATATGTCCTGCTGCAGATTATCCCATTTTGCATCTTGATTTCCTCCTGTTTTCATTCTTTGAATTCATGGGAGAATGCTGGATGTAAAAAGATGAGGTGAGAGAATTCAAATATGAAAACGTGGGCTGTTTTTCTTTTTGGAAAAGGTTGGACTTGATGATGTGGAATAGTCCCATATTGAAGGAGTTTGAGTTTGTTGTGGGCTTTATAACCTACATGTAAACTCTTACACTTGTTCCTAAGAACAAGAGGTTGGGATGACTACCACACACACGCGTGCGCGCGCACGCCCACCCGCTGTGCCGTGTCGTGCCGAGCTGAGCTCAGGCTCGGGTTTGGGTAATTGGCTCTTTAGGGCCATATCTAATCAAGACCAAAATACCTTTTTGCCCAAAGTTTCTGTGTTTATTTGGATGCTTTAATGGGTTATGAGAAATGATAACGGGTCATGACTCCTCGTAGTCCATGCCCGTTAATGGATCTTGTCTCTTCAAATTCCATTAACGGATCTCGACTCTTCGAAGTCCGTTAATGGGTCTCGGTGCCTTGGATTTTGTAATGGGTCCCTTCCACATTTTGTAACCGTTCGTGGGTTATAAAACGGGGTTACGAGAAGGCGGTACACATTATTCTGAGGAAGGCTCTGCGTTTTCTCTCCCTATTGCTCTCTCTCTCTCTCTCTTGAGTTTTCCATGAAGGGTTTTTTCTGAAACATCGGTTCGTAGAGGTTGTCTTCAAAGGATGATCCGTCAGAGTGCACCGATTCTGATCGTCGAGGCTATTGTATCCTGGAGGAAGGACGCCAAACCCTATTTGCACTGTATGTGGGGGTGAATCTTCTCTAAGGGGAGTACTTTCGTACGCCTTAGCCTATTACATAATCTAAACATGTTATTGTTGTTCTTATTGTGTTCTATGCAACTGTTTGTCGATTTGCTTTTGTCTGAATTTTGGTGTAATGTAGAACCCGACATGCTTGATCCCTATTCCTGTTTCGATCTACTGTTAATCATGATTCTTATACTGTTGTATATCTTGATTTATATCATGTTTTATATCATGATGTTGATTGTGAAACTGCGTGATCTGAAAATCGATCCAGCAGTCTCTTAAGCCCCATTTAGCATAGAGATTCAAACTTGAGCCTTCAGGTTACCACCTTTGTGGTAAATATTATGTGTTTTGATGATGCCTTCTTGAGCTCATTTATCCTTGGAGTATGCAAGCTTATGGGTTGGCATTTTTGCACTTCCTCAACTTGTCATCTTCATCACGTGAAATCACAAGATAAACATAGGTGCCACCTAATATGGATGTTAGGTCATCATCATCTTCAATGCATGCTAAGCTTATATTACTATCAAAATCCTATCTTCGAAGGCAAATGTGAAACCTCAGCTCTTTGTCGATCAACCCAATTTTTTATTTTATCAATCTTACAACATCATTAAAATTGTTGCTTCCTAACAAGAGTAAAGTTCATCAATCCTCATCATCAACATAGCAATAGTAAACTGTTACCTTTTTTTGGATCTATCATAACTTAACCTAATGACTCAAATCATTTATTATAGAGTTCTCGACAATATAATCTTAAACAATAAGTACACTTATAATACAAAACATGATGCCATGTTAATTAAATAGCATGAAGAAAACAATCAATAATACAATAGTAAATAGGAAAATACATGATGGTACGACCATCAAATAAAAAAATACAAATAAAAACATCACAATGGACGACAATCTTTTACATGACTGCATTCAACAATCTACACATGCACATGCAAATAGTGATGTTATTATACATCCATATCATAGATATGGCAATGTGAGCATATGTGTACATCACATTCAGGTGGTATAAAATTTTCAACTTCATAGTTCTGAAAACATTAACAACAATAAGAATAACTTACTTATAAAATATGGTTGACAATAAAAAACATTTCTTACAAGAAGTGATACAACCACGAAAGACCCATTGAAATCTTATAGAGATAGGCAGAAACATTCCACCAGAAATCTCACAAAAAGAGGTTGACAACGATCAAATGAAACTGTGCACAATAACTTCAAAAAAGAACATCAAAATCCATTGAGAAAAACTGCATAAGAAGAGCGACCAGAGGAGAACAACGACGCCTAGAGAAACCCACCTGAACAGTTGATAGCAGCGTCGCCAGAAAAACCCATTAGAATAAAGTCGCACAGGGACAAAAAATCAGCAAAGAGCTCTTTCACAGGGACTGGTGTCTAGCCGACTAAAAAACAACCTTTCAAAGTTTACTTTTATACAAAAAAAGAGTTTCGCCAAAAATATAGTTCTGCAGAAAATGAGTTATACTTAAACTATAAAGATAATCAAGTTTTGCTTGGGGCCACCAGAGTTTTGCTCAAAATAAGTTGCTCTAAAAAGTTCATTTCTGCTAAAAAACTGAACATCGGAGAATTCCGCTAAGTGGTGACCACAGAAAAAGAGATTCACTATTTCTCCTTTTACGCGAAACTCATATCCGCCTAAAAGTAGAATTTTGATGGTTTAATTGTTATAGCAAAAGTCATCTTTATATTTCAAAGGGTGTTATCATCAGAATCTAGAGTTTTATTTTTTTGGTTCTCAAGGCGAATCTCAATTATGCTTTTAAATGTACTTTTGACGAGAGAGAGAGAGAGACTGTACAATCATTTTCAATGCCTTAAAGCTGACCCACCTAGCCAAGTGTGCCAAACTCTTGTTGACAGAAGCTTTGAAGGAGGATCAGGTGCAATGTGATTACACACTTTTAGTGTGCTGGTGGGTGATAATGGGCAGCAACACACCAAAAGTATAGAATCACTTGATCTTGCCTTGGCTTTGAAGGGGGTAATGGATCTTATTCAAAATTTGAGATAAGAGCAATCAAAGGAACCTAACAATGCCTTGAAAGCATAAATGGAGGAAGTTTGGTGTGTAAAGACTTTCTACATCCATGCTTTAAATTCAGAAGATCTGATTGTGGGTTTGTAGACAAATAGAATATATATATTTTGGGCCAAGATGAGATCTCCAGCGATAAACCTCCAGAATAGTCCCAAATCCATGTAACATTCAATTATGTGGCTGGTACTCTGATAGCAGGCATTAGCCTAATCTTGCCAGACAAAAAAGTACAAAAAATGCTATTGCTGCCCTGAACTTATCATGTGATGCATGTTAGGTCATGGAAGTCGAAGTTCATCACATGAATTACAAAATTTTGACTTCTGCATTATATGAAATGCCAAAACTCTATTCCGAAGAAGATAAAGGCATTAGGTAAGGATGCCTATTCCTTTCTTTTGTGGAAAGTAGAAGCCAAACGTGTCTTTAGTGGCAGCCAAAAATGCCACTACAAACCTCAAGAATTGCAACGGAATGTCAAGTGGCAATTCCACACTCACCTCCATGTCGCTATATGGGTATAGTGGCGAATTTTTCTAGCTGAAGTAAAAATTATTCATGCGTCTAAACATGTAGGATTTACAGACATTTTATTAGTGCCACTAAATCTCTATATAGTGGCACTTGTGTTTGCGCTATTGATCTTTAGTGGAAATAACAATTGCCATTAGATTACCCTGGGAGCAGATCCAGTGTTCCGGGGCATAACAACTTATAAGGTGTTTTCCCCAACCAAGAGGAGCCACGTAGTAGCCGCCCCTCATAAAAAAGGGGCACCCCATTGTACTGCCTCCTTACTACTTACAGAACCATGCCTCGACTACCCGACACCATTTACACCACATGATGTTGCATGACAATTTTTGCTATTGTGGCATTTGATAAATGCTACTATATAGAACATTCCTCGTTTAATTTAGGGTTCTGTACAGTTCATTCTGTTGGGGATAAAACGAACTTACCGGGTCTCCCCATAAGTGTGAATCAATGGAAACAATAATGCAATGATAGTGGAAGAAATAAAACCAAAACAAACCAACAACGAAAACAAAACAACACACGACGATTTACGTGGTTCCCTCTTAACTAAGGTACATCCACGACGACCAATAGGTCAACAACTTCTACTCTCTTCAAACAAAGATTACAGAGTGACCAAAAGACATAAGTCTTACAAACACACAAGATGTAACGAAATGAACAAAAGGATATACCTCACTGAGGAACAAAGAACGAATGATCTGAAGAACCAGCTTGACGAAGCTGTCCTAAAAGAAGTGTAGCAGCACTTCTTTCTTTTGTTCACTCCACACCCTTTCGGTGCCCTAAAAAGGTTTCTCACACCTTTTCGCTCTCTTCTGCTGCTTCTCTATTTTTTATTCTTTCGCTCTCTCATCCATCCCTTAAATAGAGGACGAGACTCACATTTAACGTAGAAGACTAAACGTCTTGCACAACTTACAATGCGCCTGAAGCGTATTAGCATAAATCGCTATCCAGCGACTACTACAAATCGTTATGCAGTGATACTACAAATCACTATGCAATAATACCATAAATCGCTATCCAGCGATACAACAAATCTCTATCCAACGACTACTACAAATTTCTATGCAACGACACCACAAATCACTATGCAATGATACCACAAATCGCTATCCAACGATACTACAAATCGCTATTCAGGTTAAAGCACTCTTCACCAAATTGTTATCGACAAATCGCTGATCCTCAAACTCTGAACAACTGAATCAACATTCAGCTGAGAGAACTTCTAAAAATCGCTATCCAGCGAATACAAAAATAGTCCTCAAGAAGATCAGACATTGTGCTTGAAATTCTGCAGCAATACTGAATGTGCATCAAACCAATAGATCCCACAAAAGAAGGAAACCCAACAATTCTCCCTCTTCCTGACTTATGTGGAAGTTTCTTTCATTTCTGCTAGGAATCGACACTTCTCATGCTTGTCCTTGGGCAATGACTTGGTCAACATATCTGATGTATTGTCATCAGTATGCACTTTCTTCAGTTGCTATAATTTTTTATTCAAGACATCTCGAATCCAGTGGTATCAAACATCAATATGTTTTGATCTTGAATAAAACAAAGAATTTTTACT
Organism: Nuphar pumila; assembly: GCF_984573655.1. Lineage (NCBI taxonomy): Eukaryota > Viridiplantae > Streptophyta > Magnoliopsida > Nymphaeales > Nymphaeaceae > Nuphar > Nuphar pumila. The sequence continues at coordinate 2,432,356 of NC_143249.1, read as the reverse complement.
CAAATGAATCACACTCTGGCTATCACAGTGAAGAACATACTCTTCTTGCTTCAAGCCCAACTCTTGTAAGAATTTCTTCACCCACAACAATTTCTTACTGGCTTCTGTAATGGCGATGAACTCAGCTTTTGTAGTGGAGAGAGCTACACGTTTCTATAATTTTGACTGCCATGCAACTGCTCCCCCTGCAAAAGCAATTAAATATCCAAAAGTAAACTATCTACTGTCTAAATCACCAGTCATATCAGAATCTGTGAACCCATCAAGAATAGGTTCACCCTTTCCAAAACACAGGTTCAACTTCGAAGTGCCCTGAAGATACCTCAGAATCCATTTCACTGTTGCCCAGTGTTCCTTCACTGGATTTGACAGAAATTGACTAACAACTCCAACATCATGAGTTATGTCTGGTCGAGTACAGACCATAACATACATCAACGAACCTATTGCCGAAGCATAGGAAATTTTTTGCACCTCAATTCCTTCTTCATCATTTGCAGGACATTGACTTGAGCTAAGTTTGAAATGGCCTGCAAGTGGATAATTAACAGGCTTTGCTTTGTCTATGTTGAATCTCTCAAGAACCTTTCTGATATACTTCTCTTGTGATAACCAGACCAACCCATGTGATCTGTCATAAACGATTCTCATCCCAAGAATCTGCTTTGCTGGACCTAAATCCTTCATGGTAAAGGTCTCACTCAGCTCCAACTTTAACTTGTTTATCCTGCTGATGTCTTGGCCCACAATCAGCATATCATCTACATAAAGCAAAAAAATGATGAAATTACCATCTAAAAATTTCTTCATAAACACACAATGGTCTGTGGAGGTTCTTGAATATCCATGCTCAGTCATAAAAGAATCAAACTTCTTATACCACTGCCTTGGTGCTTGCTTCAATCCATAGAGGCTCTTCTTCAGCTTGCATACTAGGTGCTCTTTACCCTTGTCAATGAAACCCTCGGGTTGCTCTATATAATTTTTTTCTTCTAAGTCACCATGCAGAAATGTAGTCTTCACATCAAGCTGCTCAACTTCCAAATTCATGCTTGCAGCTATACTAAGCACAATTCAGATGAATGACATCTTTACAACTGGTGAGAAGATTTTATCAAAATCAACTCCCTTCTTTTGAGCAAAACCTTTCACTACAAGTCGTGCCTTGTATCTAGGTTGAGAGTTGATCCCATCAGTCTTCTGCCTGAAGAGCCACTTGTTCTTCAACACCTTATTCCCTTTAGGTGTCTTTACCAGATCAAATGCGTGATTCTCATGCAATGAATTCATTTCCTCTTTCATTGCTTTAAGCCACTCAGTTTGGTTTTCATCCTCTAAAACTTCTTCAAAAGTTTCTGGCTCACCTTGATCTGTAATCATCACATAAACATTCAATTAGTATTTTTTGGATGGTTGTTTTTCTCTGGTAGACCTCCTTAAAGGAGTCTGAGGAAGTGACTCTTGAGGTGGTGGCTCCCTCTCAATTTTTGTCTCATCATATCCTTCCTCTGCATCATTGTGAGGAGGTGGCATCTCCTCCACGAAATCCTTAACAACCGGCGCATCAAGGGGATCTAAGTCAACAAGATCACCTTTACTAGAATCTGATGGCTCAAACTTACCAATGTCTTCAATGGTCTGATCTTCCAAGAAGACAACATCTCGATTTCTAACTACCTTCTTATCAACAAGGTCATAGAGTTTGTAACAAAGTTCTTCATGTCCATAGCTAAGGAATATGCACTGCTTGGCTTTTGGATCAAGCTTGGACCTCTCTTCCTTCGGAACATGAACAAAAGCTCTGCAGTCGAACACTCTTAAGTGTCCATAGGAAGGTTCTTTCCCTGTGCAAACTTTCTCTAGAACATCTCCCTTTAAGGGAATAAAAGGAGACAAGTTGATAAGATCAACTACTGTCCTCATTGCCCCACCCCAGAAAGATCTTGACAATTTAAAGTATGATAGCAGACATCTGACTCTCTCAAGGTTGTCACGATTCATTCTCTTAGCAACCCCATTCTGTTGAGGTGTCATCCTCACAGTCTTTTCATGCTTAATGCCATGATTGGTGCAATACTGATCAAATGGCTCAATGTATTCATCACCATTATCCGAGCGAACACACTTCAACTGCCTGCCAGTTTCTCTTTCAGTCATGGTCTGAAAATGCTTGAATACATCTAGAACTTGGTCTTTAGTTCTCAATGTATAAGTCCAGACTTTCCTATAGTGATCATCAATGAAAGTCACAAAGTACAATGCACCGCCAAGTGTCTTGACCTTCAAAGGTCCACAAACATCAGAATGTATAAGATCTAGAAGATGAGATTTTCTAGATGCAATGCTTCTATGAAAAGAGACTATGTTTTGTTTACCATGAAAGAAATAAACACAAGGTTCCAAAGATGTACCTGCTACACCCGTCAAGAGATCTTTCTTAACTAGGACTTGCAGTCCCTTATCGCTCATATGCCCGAGTCTTCTATACCATATCTTTGTGGACGAGCCAGTCTCCACAACATTCACAACACTCTTGCAGATCTTCGCTTGTAAAGTGTAGATGAAGCAGGTCTTGGTTCCTCTTGCTACCACCAAGGAACCCTTGATTAACTTTCACCTTCCATCACTGAAGGTGTTGTTGTAGCCCTCATCATCCAACTTTCTGACAGAGATCAGATTTAGTCGAATGTCTGGTATATGCCTCACATCTTTCAGCAACAATTTGCAGCCAACGTTTGTTTTCAAGCAAATGTCGCTAATGCCAACAATCTTTGACACATCTTTATTTCTCATTCAGACATTCCCGAAATCACCTTGCGAGTAGGAAGTGAAAAAGCCAGCCTGTGAGGTAACATGAAATGAAGCTCCAGAGTCAATAACCCAATCAGTCTCTTGACCGATCAGATTGATGCTAGTGCCATCATAAATAACCATAAGCTCTCCATCTATGACTGCGGCTGCTGTACTCTGCTTTTCTTCTGAGCTCTTCTCTTTGCTCTACTTCTTGAACTTGAGCTTTCTGCACTCCCGCTTCATATGCCCCTTCTTGTGGCAATAATAACACTCAACATCTTTCTTTGAGCTCGAATGTGAGTGGCCTCTGGATTTGCCATGGTAGTGCGGAGCCTTGCTCTTACTCCTACTTCTCCATCGATTTTCAATCATAAGTGTCTCAAAGGTAGAAGAACCTGATGACTTTCTTCTCGTCTCTTCATTCAGGAGACTACTGGTAACTTGGCTCATTATTAGCATTTCATCAAGTGCGGAGTTATTGACTGTGACCACCAAGGTTTTTCAACTCTCAGAAAGGGAACTAAGGAGCAACAAGGCTTATAACTCATCATCAAAAGTGATTTTTATTATAGCCAACTGATTTACAATGCTTTTGATCTCATTTAAATGCTTTACAATAGAGCTCCCTCTTTGTATTTGAGGTTCATAAGCTTTCAAAATAGAAAGGCCTTATTTACTGCCGTCTTTCTATCATAAAGACTTTTCAGTTTGGTTCAAAGACCACGCGCCAAAGTTTTTATGGATACATGATGAAAGACACTATCATCTATCCATTGCCGAATGAAACCAACGACAATTCGATCTAGCTTTTTCCATTCAATATCTTTCATCTCTTCTGGTTTGCTGCTATCACCCTCTATAGGTCCATTCAGATCTTTACAAACCAAAAGGTCTTCCATTTTTGTTTTTCATGTCATCTAGATTGTGCCATTTAAACTGATCATGCTGTTGATGTTGTTCTTCATGACTCACACACAAATATATGATGAACTGAGACTAGAAACCAAAGCTCTGATACTAGATGTTGGGGATAAAATGAACGTACCAGGTCTTCTCATAAGTGTGAATCAATAAAAACAATGATGCAATGACAGTAGAAGAAATAAAACCAAAACAAACCAACAGCGAAAACAAAACAGCACACAACGATTTACGTAGTTCCCTCTTAACAGAGGTACGTCCACGACGACCAATAGGTCAACAACTTCCACTCTCTTCAAACAAAGATTACAGAGTGACCAAAAGGCATAAGCTTTACAAACACACAAGGTATAACAAAATGAACAAGAAGATATACCTCACTGAGGAACAAAGAACAAATGATCTGAAGAACCAACTTGACGAAGTTGTCTTGAAAGAAGTGTAGCAGCACTTCTTGCTTTTGTTCACTCCACACCCTTTCGGTACCCTAAAAAGGTTTCTTACACCTTTTCGCTCTTTTTTGCTTCTTCTCTATTTTTTATTCTTTTGCTCTCTCATCCATCCCTTAAATAGAGGATGAGACCCATATTTAATATGGAAGACTAAACGTCTTGCACAACTTACAATGCGCTTGAAGCGCATTAGCACAAATCACTATTCAGCGACTACTACAAATCGCTATGCAGTGATACCACAAATCACTATGCTGTGATAGCACAAATCGCTATCCAGCGATACTGCAAATTGCTATTCAACGACTACTACAAATCACTATGCAGCGACACCACAAATCACTATGCAGCGATACCACAAATCGCTATCTAGCGATACCGCAAATCGCTATTCAGGTTAAAGAACTCTCCACCAAATCGTTATCGACAAATCGCTGATCCTCAAACTCTGAACTTCTGAATCATCATAGAGGACTTCTACAAATTGCAATCCAACGAGTACAAAAATAGTCCTCAAGAAGATCAAGCATCATGCTTGAAATTCTGCAGCGATACTAAATGTGCATCAAACCAATGGATCCCACAAAGGAGGGAAACCCAACACATTCATCTATGGATCTCAATATACAGTATGTTTTTTGGACATCAAAATAAATTTTTGTAAGTCATAAAAATTTTGGTACATTGTCAGGCACTGATTTTTGACAATCTTTAAAACCTTCATGTATGCTATAGTGACGTGATCCAAACTTGGTTTTCACTAAATAATGATTGTAGATCACATCTACAGGGTCCGATCAACCAAAAAAGCACTCAAAATTTGAAAATTAATTTGAAGCTTCTATTAGGTGGGAGTAGGTGCTCGGGGAGCACCCTACCATTCCTTATATATATATATATATATATATATATATATATATATATATATATATATATATATATATATATATATATATATATATATATATATATATATATATATATATATATAGAGAGAGAGAGAGAGAGAGAGAGAGAGAGAGAGAGAGAGAGAGAGAGAGAGAGGGTTTGCTACCCTAAGGAACTCCCTAGTAAAAACTGTAATATTTTTTAATATTTTGATATTTTTTGGACATCTGACTTTCCAAACGTGATTTATATGTTTGGGTTAGTAGAAATAGGTGTTTTGATCATGTTATTACAATGTTTATGTAAGTTTTGCCAGGTTTTTGAAAAAATCAACATCCTATAATGTACTAAATTTTAAACTCTCCTAAAATCATATTTTATATAAAAAACATATGATCCAAATGTCTAATTCTTACTATTTTAACCATGCCGAACACATCTATGGAGTTAGATTTATGCAAAATAACCTCTCACTATGAGTTTCAACTAAGAGGTCTTTTACCCATGAGGGTGCCGAATACTATATATATATATATATATATATATATAGATTGGTGCAGTCTACTGTACTATCTAATAGAAAGTCATGGTTGCAAGCTTTATCCGATCAATTTGACCTCGTAGATATGTTTGACATGGCTCATTCATTAGAGATCACACATTAGAGATCAAGCGTTTTCAAGTTAAAAATACGCTTTTCCCAAACGTGAAAATTTGGTGCACTATAGATTTTTTGGTTAAGCTCCTAAAATTCCTACTTATACTACATAATCAGATGGTCCAGAACTTCTTTTTGACTAAAGAAACCACACTGATCATGTCTATACTCGATAGGATCTATACACAAAATATAAAGAAAAATGATGAAAGATGGTGATTTTTACTAGCGAGCATGAAAGACTCGTGTTTCCCTGCACTTCCTCATTCACCCCTGCACGCCATAGATGTTGTTAATGATGTTTTTTATGAGTCACTAAATATACCACTTAACAGAGATTTTCTTTCAAAAAAGGCCAAAAAAGTATTTTTTTTTTCGAAAATACTCATATTGTTAAATATAACAATGATTGTACCTGAAAATCTCTGAACATACTGGTATGTAAAAATAACATTAAGTTAAAAACTTTATAGTGTGCAGGCAGCAGAGAGAATTGAGATCAGGTGCAATCAGGGGCGTAGCTAGGATTCATGTGAGGGGGGGGGGGCAAACAGGGATGTAGCAAAAAAAAATGTATTTGTGTGATAGTTGGGGGTTCGGGGGCAGCGCCCCCGAAAAATTTTTTTTTTAGATAAAATAAAAATTGGCTACAATTATTAATAAAAATCTATTTCATATGGACAAATCAAACTATTTGCTGCAGTCAGGGCTGGGCTAGGACTGGGATGGGCTACAAAAATGGATAAAAATCTATTTCATATGGAATCAGGGCTGGGCTAGGACTGGGCTTTTAAAAAAAAAAATTTAAACTGTTTGGGGAGGTAGGACTGGGCTACAGCCCAGTCCTGCCCCCCCCTAGCTACGCCCCTGGGTGCAATGTAATTGCTATGCTGCTGTAATTCAAAGATGGCGGGTGATCAGGTGCAGCAGCAAACTAAAAGTGCAATCACATTGCACGGGATCCTCCCTCCAGCACCGAGGTGGTGCAGGAGACACGTGTTGCATTTTGGTGGCCCAAGTACTTTAATAAAGTACTCAGGCCGGACCAATGAATCTGGTCCCAAGAACAAGCTGTCCCATGTGTACCGCCATCACTTTATCATGGCTCACATTTGAGAGCCGATTTTTCTTTGTTGATGTCCTCAAAGCAATCTATATGGCTTCCGTATAAGATGGCCCCAATGTCTGAATGATGAAATCATGCCAAAATATCAGATGGTGTACGCTCACAGATTTGTTATTGAGTCCAATTATCGATGCTTGATATGGCCTATCTCTGTGTCCTGCTTGCATTGCTGTTCTTTTGTGCGTATTCCCTTGATTTTATGCTAAGCTTTCTTCCTTCTCCACACGTATAGCTGAATCAATGTTTCAGGTAGTCAGAGGTTTCATAATTACTAAAGCTTTAATGGTCATGCCATTAAGATATTCGAGCTAAGAAACAAAGCAGAAGTGCATTTATATCACATAATCCAAAAATATCAACCCCAAAGAATAGGCATAAAAAAACGAATGTTGGGGTTGTTTAGTCATTAAGTGAAAGTGTGCTCGAAGGCACACATTAGACGTGCTATCTTTTAAGATAGTTATTCCATTTAGGATCAAGTCTATGATGTAACGGGTATTCATGCAACTTCACTCTCATGCAACTTCACTCTCAGGATACAACCAAGCTTTCGTGTACTCGAAGGTTGGCTCACACTTTGCACAGGGTGAGACTAAGCAACTCGACAAAGAATACCTTCAATAGTATATTGACTAGGTTAGGTAGACCCTAGGTTCAACTATACTAGACCTTGTACTCGGTTGAGGTAGAGCCTTGACCAAATCAAGACCTAAGCTCACTTAGGAAGAGCACAATGGAGAATAAGAGAGACTAAAGAACTCAAGAGGGCAAAAAGAGAGAGAGAGAGCTCACATGGGCTAAAGATTAAGGTGAGAGATAAAGAGCTCACGAGAGAGAATGAAGGAGACCTTGAGAGCTTGATGGGAAGAATGAGAGAAGGTTATATACAGGCTTCAACCCCAACAACTAACAATAAAAGGGCTTCGGTTGGCCAAACAGTCAACCATTAATTAAGGTCCAAACGACTAGTCAACACTGACTAGGGGGTTAAGCATAGTCAATTGACAAAAATGGTATAACCCTAGTCCAAAACAACTATAAGAAGGTTAAGAACATCTATTATCAAGGCCTTGCTCAATGGTCAATAAGAAGGAGTGCATAATAGACTGTTTGACTATAAATGTCCCATGAAAAAGATGTTGGGCAGGTTCTAGTTAGGTCAAAGGGTTCCAACGGGTAGAAAGACTAATTCAAGGTTTAAAATTGGTTGGTCAAGGATCATATTGGGTTGATTAAAAGCTAAAGTGAGACAGTCTTGGTGTTGGGGATAAAACCGTCCCAAGTATCAAAGAGAATGGTCGAAGTCTAAAAATAATTATGAACGAATTTGAGTCAATTTGGACTAGACCAAACCCTAATTTCAAACTCAAACCTAAACTCAAACCCAAATCCAAATCCAAATCTAAAATCAAGTTCAAGTCCAAGTCTAGATACAAAGCTAAATCCAAGTCTAAGGTCCAAAGTTCAAAGTTTAATTGATATGCCCAAATCAGCTTTGCCCATAAATGCAACTCTACATTATTTAAAGTCAAGTGTAGCTCTCATACTCTTCAATGTGAGACTAAACTTTTATATGGTTAAATAAATATAAGACAATAAGTAGGCTACTTTAGGTTCTACTTAATAATTTTAAGACAAAACCTCAACAATTCATCATGTAAATTAAAAGTATAAAAAAACTCAAGAGGCTATTCATGAAGATCCAATGCATAAATAAATGTATCTTTTGGGTTTGAATCTGAGACTCCAATAACCTTAGCTTTGAATTTAAAAAATTTAATTGACTTTTTAGACACAATAACACTCTTTCATTTTAGGCGATCATAGTATATTTACCAATATATAAAAGTTACACATTAAGAGTCATGTGTTGTATCCAGTTTTATAAGAGCTCTAGATACAAAGCCCAAGTGCCATAGAAGGGCATCCTCACCTTCACACTCACATATATGAGTCCATCAAGAGTGTAAACCTCTTTGAAACACTCAAACCATAAGTCCTATAAAATTTCATTAAGAGTCAATTAGAACTCAACCACTGCACATATGTTTTGAGCACTTGGCATCAGGAATGCGAAAAATATAAGTGTTCAACCCAATCACTCAGTGACTTTTTCTTCCCATTAAACCACTAGACTTTGTTTGACTCATATTATGTGATTGAGTTTTTCTTAAACAATGATTTTTTTACAGGCTTTAGCACGATTTCTTGTAATGTTTTAAAGACAATTTCTCGAGAATTTTTGTTTGCCATGTTAAGTAATATATTCAAATAAATGTTCTTTAAACTTACAAGTCTAGTTTCACTCTAAATGTTCTTTTGTCTTTGCATGAAACTTGCTCGACTAACAATCACATGTTTATAGCTTATTGATGTCTCTATCAAGAGATTCATAGCCATTCAACTTTCATACCAGCTAAAGTTAGTACTATTATCTTTGCTTCCAATGTTAAATAAATTAGGGGTGTCAACGAGTTGAATTTGGTTTGGACTCAGGTGGAACCAAACTTGGACCAGATTTTTAGGTACGGTATCGAGTCCACTATAAAAAAAGTCATACCTGGACTTGATAAGAACTACATGAACCAAACCCGATAAAACCATATTTTTATTATTTTTATATTAAAAAATTACGGGTCTTAATCGAAACTTGGGTCAGGTCCGGGTTTGGTATAAAATTTCTCAAACTATACTCGGGTCCATGTATTAATCAGACCTTCAGTTCCAAACCCGTCTTCTTATTTATTATCATACCCAGACCCTATAGGGTTTGGTTTGGGTCGGGTCTGGGTAAACCAGACCCATTGACACCCCTACTTCAAATGGGTGATCAAGTGCAGCAACACACCAAAAGTGTGCAATGACATTGCACCTGATCCTCCCTCTATTATTCCATGCACAAAATATGCTGTAAACCATCCCAAAGCATTCATAACCTTTTTTTGGATAGTCCAAGGAAAAAACCCCCTCATCACGGACAGCACATTGGCTGGCCTTTGCTTGGTAAACCCCTTTAGGTTCTCCCTGCCCACTGACGAGTACACCCAGCTTCAACCTTGTGGCAAGGGATGCAACCCGTGAGTTTCAAACTTATTACTTCTCGTCAACTTGGTGATATTCACAAGTCACCCCTACCAAATGAGGAGAGCCCTTGTGGGCAAGCATTCATAACTTTGAATAAACCTACTTTTTTTTTTATAGTCCAATAGAAATCTTCCCCTATCACTAACTATACATTGGATGGCCTACGGTTAGTAAAACCCTTGAGTTCTCCCATATAAACCTACTCCTAAAATTATCATCAAGTCATTTTCTACACCTCAACTTTTTTTTATTCCAAATTCTTACTGTGGCTGTCAAAGATTCGTCCAGACTGATATTTGAAGCATTACAGTCTCATCCTATATATTTAGTTTCATTTAATCTCATATGTATCGTTCTATGATCATCCAAAATGACCAAGGGCCATCTGTTACTGTTAACCTTACCGCTAACACTTTGCTTACCAAGCTCTGTTTCAGCTCAATTGAGGTACAATTACTATGCTTCCACCTGTCCCAACGTTGATGACATCGTCCACAATGCGGTCAAGGAGAAGTTCCAGCAGACGTTAGTCACAGTCCCTGCGATGACCCGGCTCTTCTTCCATGATTGTTTTGTTCATGTTTCATTTTTCTTCCGCCTGATTAAACCATATCAGTGTGCATAATTGTACTCAAAGTGGTGCTTAGCACTATGGTTTTAGGCTTGTGAACTGATTGTGAGGTGTGATTGCAAATGCCGTCATAGGGATGTGATGCATCCATACTGATCGCATCGACTCTGAACAACCAGTCTGAGAAAGATAGCCATGACAACCCGTCATTGGCCGGCGATGGATTCGATACTGTGATCAAGGCCAAGGCTGCGGTGGATGCGGACCCGAATTGTAGGAACAAGGTCTCTTGTGCTGACATTCTAGCATTGGCAACCAGAGATGTCATTGAGTTGGTAAGGCAACATGAAAGCTGTGTGTGTGTGTGTGTGTGTGTGTATGCACATGCGCACGCTTAACAATTTATAATGCGATTGCCTTCGTAAGGCAACAATGTGTATGTGTGTAGTGCTAACCGCTAAGTTGCCTGAAAATGCAGGTTGGGGGGCCATCTTATGCAGTGGAATTGGGAAGAAAGGATGGGCTGAGCTCGACCGCCAGAAGCGTTGCTGGCAAGCTTCCTCAACCAAGCTTCAGTTTGGATCAACTCAACTCCAAGTTTGCTGCAAACGGTCTTACACATACAGACATGATTGCCCTCTCAGGTTAATGAACAAATGGAGCCATTGATTCTTTTTCAGAGTTTACTGTTTGGCTCTTTTTGTTCCCAGTCGAGTTCCTATCTCTAGTTTTAGATTCAGGATCTAGGATATCATGAACTTTTGGCAGCTAGGCTTGATATAGATATTTGGGGTTCCTTTAATTTAGCGGCAGGAACTTGGAAAATTCAACCCTGGTTTTCATGGAGTAGAAATCATCTTAATATTTGCAACTAAACTTAAATCACAGATTCGTTCCCAACCAATCGTTCCAAAATCTATCAGTCAAACTTGACTTCCCCACTTGACCAACTACCAAATTAAAGTTTGCAGTTCTGCATCGTTTTAGATTCAGGATCTAGGATATCATGAACTTTTGGCAGCTAGGCTTGATATAGATATTTGGGGTTCCTTTAATTTAGCGGCAGGAACTTGGAAAATTCAACCCTGGTTTTCATGGAGTAGAAATCATCTTAATATTTGCAACTAAACTTAAATCACAGATTCGTTCCCAACCAATCGTTCCAAAATCTATCAGTCAAACTTGACTTCCCCACTTGACCAACTACCAAATTAAAGTTTGCAGTTCTGCATCGTTTAATTGAAAACATTATCTTGTGACATTTACTATTCTTTCTCTTTAATTTCTATAATATCAAAATTGTACTTGTTCTAATATTCCTATAAACCTGCAAGGGCTTGATTCGCTGATCACAATTAAGCAATCTCATTACCTAAAATTCTTTTGTCTTTGTTTAATTTGTGGTCTGCAGGGGCTCATACAGTTGGATTTTCACATTGCAGTCGGTTCTCTAGCCGTATATACAGACCTAACAATGGAGTGGACTCAACAATGAACCAGACCTATGCAGTCGAGCTCCGTGGCATGTGCCCTGTGAATGTGGATCCGAGGATAGCCATCAATATGGACCCAACAACTCCTAGAACATACAAAGATGCATGGGACTCTTCACTTCAGACCAGTCTCTTTACCAACTGGCGTTCTCAGCCTACTTCAATGCATATGCCGGAAAAAGGTCGCGTTCGAGAGAACATTTATCACTGCAATAACCAAACTGGGTCGGGTCGGGGTGAAGACTGGACAGCAGGGAAACATCCGGCGTGACTGCAGCTTGTTGAATTAGGAAAGAGGGTTATGGGGAATATGTCCTATTCGCTAGCAATGCTCATGCTCTTTGGTTCACTTCTTGGTTTGTCTGTATCTTGGTGTCAAGCTCATTTGTTAGGCTTGTGCTCATAAGATAAAAAATTGATCAGTAAATTGAAAATGAGGTACATGGGTCGCATATTTTTATTTGTGGGTGCCAATTACTTTTATTTTTGCGTAGGAAAAAGAAGATAAAGGACTACCCACCAAAGAATACTTACATGTGCATCAATTGCCATGTCCACAAGAGAGAGAGAGAGAGAGAGAGAGAGAGAGAGAGAGAGAGAGAGATTTTCAAAATATAAATAAATAAACCCACTTAGTCTTTCTTTCTTTTTCTTTTTGTAGATACAATAAAGTGGCTTTGGTGCTTTACAAGATGCTTAGAACCTCATCCCTTTGTTTTTCGTTTGCAAAAAAAAAAACAGTGGATGAGTTATGAAGTATTAGATAACCTTGGTGATGCATTTAAAAGTTTATTTAATCAGCTTGCCAGAATTAAAATCAGTACCACATTATTACAGGTTGGTACCGTAGCGATCTAAAGCATCTGGGAATTGTCATGTGGCTAACCAATTCACACTGTTTTTAACTCGATCGTTAGAAGGCAAATTATTTTCAGCACCACCAATGTCTAGGTCAAATATATAATTGAAGAAGGCTTGGAAGCAAGATACAAACGCTCAGCCATACCACCTACCAAGTTGCTGCTTTAGTAATACGAACAACAGACTGTTGAACATAACGGATCTGAGTTTAACCCATTGGGAGATACACTGTCTCTTCCTCTCATTATATAAGGGGTAGGCTACCACGAAGATGACGAGAGATTCATAGCTATTAGCCTATCCTAAATTTCACATAAGGTTTACGTGGTATAGGGGTATAGGGTCCTGCTCATCGTCTGGGCTCATCATGGGCGTCGGCCGGCTAAGGAGAATGCCGAGCACTCACACGTTGTTTTCATGACGTCTTCAAGTATGCTTTCTGTTTTTTATTATGAAGATACACCAACATTGGGTTATGGGCCCATGATGTGAATTTTTATTGCGCGTGCATCAAGCATTTTCTTTTGACATTGCTAATTGACTACGACTGTCGTTGTAGGGCGACGTAAGTCGCAGATTGACAACAATTATCATCATGAGTCGACTAATTTTTTCTGGCAGTCTGTCGTGGTGGGGCGACAACGTTTCCCAATATCACATCCACAAAAAAAATAGTGGGCCGCCTTTTTACCTATGGCCGTAAGGCTGTAGGGGGATTTGGCAGCGTTGGGGTTCACTGCGGATCGTCGTCTGAGGGGGGGGGGGGGGGGGGTTCGCCGGATTGCCGGCAATGTGTGGCAAACCGCTTCCCTGTTCTTTCTCCAGTCGTCGGACAATGGAGATTCTTCACGCCGTTGGCAAATACAGGAGCCATGCCGGCCATTGTCGGATAACCTCTAGGTGTGCAAGGTTCGACATGGCCATTCTCCTCTCAGTTGATCGCCGAAAAGTGGTTTGAAAAAACCCCTTTTCTTTTCCTCTATCGTCGGAATCGATGGAGGTTTCGTCATCAATGATGTTGACGTTGCTGGCCAGTGGGTCGCCGGCAGGCAATGTGGGTCATCGGCAAGCAACTTGGGTCACTGCCGATCGAGTTGCGATATTCAATTTTCTGAAAAACTGAATGCATTTGGTTTCTCAGAAAAAATGAATGCACGTCTTTTAGTATTCTTAATGGGTGACCCGGGTCAGACTGGGTATTTCGACCCGGTGGAGACTTGATCCGACCCATTTTAGGTGGATCAGGTCTGCTCAGATCCACTTGGATCCGGTCTGAGGTTTTGTCCCAGGATTGGACCCGAACCCATAAGGCATCCGGGTCTGGGTCTGATCCTGTGGACCCAAATCCATTTAGTAGTGGGTCCGGGTTTGGGTCTAAACCAGTGTTTTGGATCAAACTTAGGATCTGATCCCCTAGTTGGATCCAGATCCAGATTCATTTGGGGTTCGGGTCAGTGATCGTATCCGACCCGGTTGGATCGAAATCAGGCCCATTTTGGTTTTGAGTCTGATCCAATCCAATTAAACTGGGTTTAAGATCCAGAACTATTTAGACCAGGTTATGATCTAGACCCATCAGGTATTAGGGTCTAGATCTAATTCAAATGACTCGAATCTAGTTTTGGATCGGATTAGACCCAAATCCCGTTTAGATCGGGTCAAACCCAAATCCTCTTTGGATCTGATCAGACCCGGATTCTATTTGGATCCGTAACAGGGTCTAGATACGGTTTACATCTGAACCGGATCAGAAACCAATACGACCCTCTACGGGACTGGTTCAAAGCTATTTTTGACCAGTTTTTTTAGGTTTTTCACCGGTTCTGAAAGGTAGAGACTCTATTTTTCATAATTTCATGAAGATACATGGATTTTCTCATTTGGTTATAGGGTTTTATGAACTTTTGTTTATACTTGGTGTCAGTTCATAAGGTTCAGAACTGATTCAAACTCTTTGATAATTGGTTCAGGGTTATTTTAGACCGGTTCAAAGTATTTTTAAATCGGTTCCAGCTTGAGAACCTCGGGTTTTACCCATATGAGCATATTTTTGTTATTTTCATGCTTTATAAAGTGTTTATTCTAAATAATGCATAATTTATGCATGCTAATTCATGTATTTTATATATGTTGGTTAAGTTATGAACAATGTTTTAGGCATGAATTATGACTAAATTTATAATATTGAACTGATATTTTGACTATATAAAGTATATTTTGTCATGAATATACATGCATTAAAATGTGTGCATGAGCATGCTCCATAATATGAATATGTTTTCGATAAAAAATCTTTATTGACCGATTCATGTAATCACCAAGTTGACAATGTTACACTTCGAAACCCATGGGAGGCATCCCTTGCTGCAAGATTGAAGCTGGGTGTACTCCCTTATGAGCAGAGAGACCTCAAGGATTTTACCAACCGGAGGCCAACCAATGTGTGACACATGATCAAACAGACAAAAGTATTTCTTAGGGTCACCCTCTTGGATGTGCATATAGATCAACGAGATCAATTTCACTTCCTCAATCATTCTCAAGAGTATCACTATCAGTAATATCAGAGTGTACAGATAAGTTTAGCATTGCTTGTATAGTACAAATAATGTTTTTAATGTGACAATCGGGGTCTGAACACTTCTTTTTTATAATTATATTTTGGAATAATCGGGATTGTTCATTTTTTTTATCTTGATTTAGCATATATTTAAGTATATTAATTCAAGCTATGCTATAAAGTAAATGAACCATGGCATGCATGACAAACCATTACTACATACACTTAGATTTGCTTAAAAACACGAGATGAGGCGAGCGTATCAGGTTCAAGGTATAAATTTGTGGTGAGCACATTGGCACGGAATATTTATCCACTAATTAACTAGAAAAGATGACAAAATAACTGTGAAGAATATAAAAATGGACTAAATTAAAATAAGAAAAAAATTAAAAAGGAGAAAAGAAGAAAAACACAGCATATATATATACACACACATGGCTTGCCCAAAGGCATGCATCCCCAAGAAAAAGCTCCCACTCTTTTTTTTTCTAATATTATTCAATATCTTAAGTTACATATTTATACAGATTTATGATCCAAATGAGGAAACTTTATCTATAACAAACATGAGAACTAATTTCAAATAATCAAAGATGAGATAATGATTGATGAAATTTCAACTAATCCATCACATCTTTTGCTCCAAGTTTGCATAAATTACCTCTATGTTGCTATAGATTGCAACAATAACAATACACTAAAACTTGATACAAACATTACCAGCACGAACCAACAACTCAATCAAGCCACCAAGTTGAACAGATTTTGCTAGAAGCATGAAGGAGGCAAAATGCTAAAAACTAGCGAAAAGAAACTCTTTAATTTATCGTTTCTTCTTCCAGCAATTGTACACACAATGTATAGACAGATTTTTTTTTGACAGAGAAAGCTGGAGTTAAGCAGACCGCTACCAGTTATACAACCATACCGTTGGGATTCGAACTTGCAACGTCCCAACACAAGGTGACGTGCACTAACTGCTCATGCCAGACAAGCCGAGCCCCCCGTTGGTATGTATAGACAGATATTGGTAAGGAGTCTAAAACTCCAAATTACTGGTTACAGTAAAAAAGAGGAGTCCAAAACTCCAAATTACTGGTTACAGTATCAGTTTTATCATATATTTTGTATGATAAAAGTGAAAAGGTTGAAGGAATATAAAGCAAAATACAAGAAAAGAATAAAGAGAAGAGGGGTAACAGGGTGCAGCTAGGCATGGTAAAGAAAGGGTGCTCGCCTAGCCCAGGCGAAGAACTTCCAAAGAGGGCGTCTCTTGTGGCGGTGCTGCTGCAGCTGGTGGTGGTAGCTGGTTGCGTTGAAGCCCTCGCCCTTCCTTAGCATCTCCCACATGACTTGCACGTCTTCGTAGCCGCATGTCCTTACATCCTGGTCCAGATTCAGCAGCATTACACCTGCGCCCACACCACATCCTTTAAATACCCTACCTTTTCCTTTTTCGTTTTTTTTCCATTGACAGAGAAACCACTCTCGAAGTAAGGGACCTGGCCTTACTGGACTTATGCCTGCCAAACCTCTCGCTCCCAAGGACACGCCTTGCTTTGGTTGAGCTGACGCTCATGGGATTTGAAATCAGTCCACCGATCTAGCAGCCTAGGTCCCATCCCACTGCATCAAACGCCTTTGGAGTTTTTTTTTTTCGTTTATTACACCGAGAAATCACACATATGATCAAAGACTTGGCAGAACTGATATTAGGCAGTTGTACCTTCATCCCAGCAGCATTAAACTTCGTGGGCATATCTGCCAAACCCCATGGAGCCTCTTGCTTTGCCTTCTAGAAGGGAGCATCCTCACAAGGGTTCGAACATCTACATCTTGTGGTAAGTACGAGAGAGGGAGTCTCGGATTCGATGAAAAATTGGATCGGGTTTGTATCTGACTCCAAACCAAAATATTCAGACGATTGTGGGTCGGTCAAGTCCGCATTCATTGGAAAGGCCGGAGCAGGGATCCAGGGAGAGGTTATATATGTGCCATAGTCGTCAACATTACAGCGTTTCATGTGGGGCTTGCATTCTGAAACGGTGGGCCCAATACAATGCTGTTATGTGATTCCATGCCACTTAACCGCTCCTTTTGATCTCAAATCTGAGCAGAAACAGGCTCATCATTAGACTGGCTGGCTCCACAGCCTCCATATCACTATCACCACAGGTCCACATCTCTTCCACCGTACCCATTGTATGAGTTTTGTTGACATCTTTTTCTCTCCTTATAAATGAAATGTTTTCTTATCCCTCTAAAAAAAAAAAAAACTTCCTTCGAACTACTAGAGATCCGTGTTTCATATAACGAAACAAAATAAAGAAGAAGAAAATGATGAAGAAGATGAATAGGGGGGTTTGAAGGTTACCTGGCTTCGTCATTAGGCCAAGATGGGTAGCAACGCTGAACCAAACTCTCCTCGTGGACACAATCATCTTGCGCCACCACTCCTTCGACACAGCCCCTGCCCCTCTCATCCTCCCCATCAATACTCTCTCTCTCTCTGACCCTTCAAAGCTTCACAGCAGCCTGAGCGTGTGACTGGGCGAGAAGACAAAGTGAGGAAATTTATAGAGGCAGAGATGCCCACAACCAGGAGGACAGGTAAAGACACGTCTCCTTACCACCACCGCCACTGATGCTTCCACCTGGACTTGACTGGGATGCATTAAAGCCGACCCTTTAACATTCGGCCACGTTTCTGTTAACAGCCGGAAAATATCCACCAAGCAAAACCGCCACCTCCGTCTCATTGAGTCCGGATCGGGTGCAATATGATTGCACAAAAATTTGTGCATTAAGCACGCCCATCACCCTCCTCCATCAGATCTTGGGTCTCACACCTAGGGGTGGCAATCAGGTCGGGTCGGCAGGTTGGCGGGTCAGCATACCTCAACACGAACCCGACCCGTTTATTAAATGGGTCGGGTGTGGCAAACACGAACCTGACCCATTTATCATGTTAACCCGTTTAATAAATGGGTCGGGTCGGGTAAACGGATTGGCGGGTCAGGTTTGGGTAACCAGGTTGATCTGCCCACCTAACTTCTCCCCCCAACCCCTAGGGAGAGCGAAAATGGAGTGGTGTTGATGGTTCTCCATAAGTAAGGGCGATGCGCCACAATCCAAGGACGACAAGGGAAAGGAAGGGCGAAAAAACAGAGAAGTCGGCGACGAACGCGATGGCCGAAGAGCAGGAGGTCCCAGGGATGAATGGTGCCATGGAGGTGCCGAGGCCTGACGTCATTACCGTCTTCGAGTTCGGCTTTGTCGCCGCCTCCAATGACAAGATCTTGCTCGCCGGCTACTGCCCCGTCTTCGATGAGCTCGAGGCATGCCAGTGGGAGATCGAGAGAAGGACGATGAGGAGGGGCTGCTTCTGACAGGGTTGATGCCGATTGCCAATGGAGAATGCCAACCCGTGACTAAAATATTGCGATAAACCGGTCGGGTTGGCGGGTCGGGTTCGGGTAAACGGGTTGACCCGCCCGCCTAACCCATTTATTAAACGGGTCAGACGGGTTGGCATACCCCTAACACGAACCCGACCCGTTTAATAAACAGGTTAAGTGGGTTGACGCGTTTACGACACGAACCCGTTTAAGCCAAACCCGAACCCGGCTAAGAAGCGGTTTAGCGGGTCGTGTCAGATTTTGCCACCCCTACCCACACTCGACAGGCCCTGTTTAGAGTGCTCAGGTGCTTAATGCACAAATATTTGTGCAAATCATATTGCACCTGATCTTTTCACGGTCTCATTCCTGCCTCCTCTCGGCCATGCAACTTGTTTTTTTATCAAAATTTAATTTTCATATATATATATGATCTGCATGGTTCATTTAGTTTGAATCGTCGGGATTTTCTGACAAACCAAAAATTAATCAACGATTATGAAAATACTAAAATTAGTTTATTTAGGAAAACATACATATATATATATATATATATATATATATATATATATATATATATATATATATATATTTGTTAAAAAATACAATCATAAGGGTGAATTCTCATGAAGTTGACCATGTTGATTCCACCTACCGAGTATCTGAACAACCAGAATCAATGAGATCTCAATTGGGGTATCACAATGGGGTGACATAGGATGAGCATAACCAAGTTTTTTTTTTTTTTTGGATAGGCAAGCTGGGGTTAGGCAGACCCCACCAGTTATACATCATACCATTGTGATTTGAACTTGGAACGTCCCAACAGAAGCTGATGTGTATTAACAGGTCCTTCCAAACAAGCATAGCTCCCTGTTGGTAGAACCAAGTAGAATAAGGGCCTGTTTGGAATCCTGGCGTTTATGCATTTGGTAAAATCTTGGTCAAACTACCTTGGTGGTCCTGTTGGAATCTCGGGGATGGGTGTTTATGTATTTGTGATGGGAAGTGAGGCCCTTTCTCTTTTGTATTTACACTAAATCATAGATTTGGCAGCTGCCACTTCTCCGAATGCATAAACTGCGCTACAGATTCCAAACAGCGCTACAGATTCCAAACAGGCCCTAATATAGTCCCTTCATTTGTATATTCTCACCTCCAAGGGTTAACACTGTTCTCAACATCACCACGGGGTCACCCCTATGGCCAACCGAAGGCACCGGATCAAACCCCACTGGGGCACAGGTGTGTCCTTAGCTTTCAGAGATGGCCCACGTAAGGCAGGGTGGTCGTGGGGGCCTCATTCGGGGTTTTTATCTCTTTGGCAAGAGTTGCTCTTCCTGGTCATAAAAAAAAAAAAAACATTGTTCTCAACAAAACTGAAACCCAAGAATGACTGCTAAAGAATATGGTCCTTGTATGCAAATTGCCATCACAAGTACTTTTTGGCCCTTTTAATGCTTAGCCTAAGCCTGGATAAAGAGAGGGTTAAGGAGAATGACAAGTAATTAACTGCAAAACTTGTATCTTATGAAAATGAAACATGAGCTGTATGGAAAACATATATCATCACATGCAAACAAATTGAACCATATGTACAGTTAGATACTAAATAAAAAGCACATATGGCCACTGCCTCATAAAATGCAGCCTGTAATGCTGTTAAATCGGTCTGAATCGGCCGATTCCGATTCGAATCGACTCATAGTCGATTCGCGTGTCATTTCAATTCACATTTTTTAAATATATTTTTAAGAGGTTTAATGATTTTTTTGTTGTTTAACAACACTGGTTCACATGAACCGATTTTAACAACAATGGTTGGTTGATATAGAGATCATCGTCATGGCTCAAGAAAATTAGTGCCACGTGAAACCATTTTAATGAGGTGAAGTGGCACTTCAGCAGATGCCATGCGTGTCACTTAAAACCTCACTAAAAACTTTATTCAAATGATGAAATTGGTAGATTGATAGAACTAGGACACCTACGTGGTAGTGAAACCAATCAGGATGTCGCAGTGTATCTAACAAGGACACGTTTTGCGGGTTCGATTTTTTTCAGAAAATAAGACAGGAAAGAGAATTTTTACTTTTTTTTAATAACACGCTATTTTTTGATATTGTGATAGTAAAAATGTATTTTTATTGAAAAACAATGAAAAGTGTATTTTTTTTTAAATATTAAAATAATATTTGTACATGTCAGTATGTTCGAGCGTACCCAATAGCAAAAAGGTTTGGAAAAATGACCCATGCCAAAAATGACAAGTTTTTTGAAATATCTTATAATTTTCAAAATTCACTTTATGTTAAATTCATAATTTTTTGGCTATAAAAAAACTTTTTTACCTTTGATACAAGCCATTTTTTTTTTAGATATACGAACTTCCTTCCAAATATCTAAATATGTGAATTTCATGTTAAATATGTAAATTTCTTCTCAAATATGTAAATTTCTCCTAAATATATGATTTTCTTCTTAAATATGCAAATATCATACTATATTTGTTAGTTTTTACGAAGGTTCATGCATGTGTGAGGACACTCGCAAATGTGATAGTACTTAATAAAAAGAGGTTCAAACATTTTGGAAACATTTGCAACAAACAAAAAAATCCGATCATTTTTTCTACCACTATATATATAATGGTAGCTGCCTACCACTCACTTGGCGAGATATCCGTGCACTCGTGCTCGCTAAAAGGCAAAGGGCTTTTAGATATGCTTTTGATGCATCGCTAAAGGCTTTTTGTGACACTTTTGTAAATACGAGGCAATAGGCCTTAATTTTGTACTTTTGAAGCATTGCTATAGTTTTTTTTTTTTTACTTTTAACTGCACTCATGGTTTCAGATGTCCTCAAAATGTGCCAGCCTCCTTTTAATAAAATTGTATAAGAGCAAATGGAGGGGAACATTCATAATTGTGTGAGAGCAAATTTGCATGTTTAAAAGAAAATTTGCATATTTGAAATAAAATTTGTATATTCAGATATTTGAGAGGAAGTTCACATATCTGAAAGAAATTAGCTTGTGCCAAAGGTAAAAATATCATTTCAAAGTAAAAAATTTGTGAATTTGAACATCTGGCAAAATTTCAAAAAATTGTATGAACAATTCAATAAACACGCCATTTTTGTCGTACATTGCGATTATTTTCCGAAAAAGGTTTCACCTTGATATTTTGGGGCGTAAAGAATGATGTCCCCTTTCTAAACTGAACAGATTCTTTATACTCGCATTCCTTAATTGAAGGTAGCTTTATCTCTTGAAAATTTTGTTTTAGAAGGGTACGTTTGCTTGTCATAAGTGGGATGAGCACTCACTACTGTAACCAGCTTTATCTATTTAAAAAAAAGATGCATTCTCATGTGAGAATCATATTCATAATTTACATTTTCTCGTGTTTTCACTGAAAACGTGTTGCGGTTATAATTTGCAACGATATGAACTTAAGAAAATTCTACTTCCACATGGCAAACAATGCCTTTATTGCTTAGATTCTGGCCAAGAAAGAAGAAAGAAAATCAAAGGGCAAGTTGTGCCCTAAGGGTGAGTTTGCGTGCTGAGGAAGAGGGCTCTGCTGCACCTCTTCCACTGTAATGAAATCGGACACCCCCACCACGGGAAAGGATTCCGCGGAAAGGGGGTGGTCCTTGTTGAAAATAGGATTCCCTTTCCGCGAGGAAAGGGAAGCCCATGTTTCTACGGCATGCAAATGCACCATAAATTAACAGCATTGCCTTTATTGCTTGTATTCTTGCTGCAGAAGAAAAATGAAAGGGTAAGTCCCAAGAGCTCTTTAGACCTGCCCAGGGAGGTCAGGTCAGCTTAACAACTTCCAAGCTGAAAAATGCCATAAGTTTTGGGTATACATCCATTATTGCATAAGCTAAGCTATGAATATTGTTAGAAAGCTTGGTGGACTTTAAGGGCGTGTTTGAATCACAGCATGCACCTGAGCAGGGACTGACCGGTCCATGCCCGGGTGCCATCGATACACGGGAGTTTGAAGCGGGGACTCATTGGTTCCCGCCCTTTTGTATTTAACATGGCGGGAGGGAACCAGTGAGTCGCACCCCCTGGACAAACGCCACCTGGTGTGTCCATGTGGCATTTGTACAGTGAGTCAAACACCTCCTAAGGGGATGTTTGTCCAGAACTAATTGCATGCATACTTCCAAAATGGCCCGTCAAGGACGGCTGCTTAAAAGTAGGATGTCCCTATGATTGGGAGGAGAGACGATCGGGGTACTGTATGACTGCACAAAAAATGTGCATTAAGCACTCGATCGCCATCCATCAAGCCTTGGGCCCCACCCACACCTGATAGGCCTTTCCCGAAGACGGAGGGTGATAAGTGCTTAACGCACAAATATTTTAACAATAATATTGCACTTTATCTTTTCACCACGGGGAGAGAATGTTTTATCCTTTGGACTTGGGAGAAACCTGTATAGAGTGTCAAACATGCTCTAAGGGTATGTTTGATGGCTTATCTGGACGAAATGAACAAAAAGAACGGATTCGTTCTGTAACAACTGTTCCAAGTCGAACGTTTGTTTGGACCGTACTCAAATGCTATGTCACAAATGTTCGTTGTTTGATGATGACGTGCGGGTAACTTGAACAGTCAAGGATTCGTCCACCATTTTACATGTTTTAACAAATTTATTATGGTTTTTTGCCCGGATATGGATCCAATTATGGAATTATATCTAAAATCTTAATTTTTTGCTCAAAATATGAATTTAGAATTGGATTTTTGTCCCAAATATGAATTTTGAATGAGATTTTTGTCCCCAATATAGTTTTTTGCTTTGAATATGGATCTCAAATTGGATTTTTGCCTCAAATATAGATCTCAAATTGGATTTTTGCCTCAAATATGGATCTCAAATTGAATTTTTGCCCAGAATATGGATCTTGAATTTGACATTTGCCTCGAATATAGATCTCTAATTGGATTCAGTGCCTTTTTAAAAGTATGTAGGACTACTTGCTTAACATTTGATGATGAATACATAAGGTTTGGAAAAGTAGGCAACATGCTTGCTGCATTTTTTTCAATATCACAGCTATGGGAAGTCAATAACCTTGTGCCATGCAATGGGCTCATGGCATCCTGCAAGTACCTCCACCCGCCTGATCAATTATTCCCCAAACACTAAATTTATAATGTAGATTTATGAAAATGATCCATGGTATGATTTCCACTTAAGTTGGTTTTATCCTCCACAAGTTTAATAATAGAGCGGTTGATTTGCAAGTGGATGACAACCATGACTAAAATTTGATAAACCTCAACCATCAACTAACTGCAAATATGAATCAGAATCTTAGAAGAATTATTGAAAAAGAAAAAAAAAAGATTGAGAGCTCTACCAATCCACCATACTTAAAAATGCTTACGATCAACAAAAAAGACTTTACAAAAGGAAACTTTGTCTTCAGTCATATTTGTGTTTTCATGGTTTTTATCCTGGTTTCATAATCAACACAAAAAAAAATGGATACTATATATATTGAATTAACCATACATCATTAACCTGTGCCACACAGATACTCTTTTTATTCATATAATGAATCCTTTAATATATTAGTCGCATTGAGAACTTTAAAAACAACAGGAAACAGATCATGAATTGATTGCCAACTAAGCAAATCATGGTTAATCACTATATTAGATAAGTACAACTAGAAATATTATATCATACAACATGTGTTTATAAAAGCCAATAATCAATTGTATTACCAAAGGTATACATCAAATGATAAGTTACAGTGGAAGAAGATTAAACTTTCTTTCCGTGTTGTAAACTGAACGTTAGAGGGATCATTTACCAACAAACTGATGAATTTATGTTTGTATTAGACAACTGCAATTTATGTTAACTCAAAATCCTGAAGTGAACTCACTCAATTTCCTAAAGATATATTTTGTAATATTTTACACGCTTGTTCTACAGAAATATAATCACACCACAACTTTATTTCTCATAATGAGCCAGAACCTTTATGTATTGTGCTTCCTCCAGGGTCATAGATAGCACCTTTGCATAAGCTTAAAAGACATCTTTTGTGTTTCTGTAATTTACATGCCAACAACATAAAAAATGAAGAACCCCCAAAAAGAAAAGAGAAAGAAAAAAGAAATTACAATTCCTAACTATACACATACATCCAACCACCAAGCTTTTACATTGCTACATGTTGGATTAACCACCATGATTTACGTGGTGGTTATCCACGATATGGATTCATCCCCACATCTGGGATGATCTCTTTCGATAAACCATCATAGGATCAAGGGGGAACAGTTACGCAAACCGTTCCTACCCTATGCACTATACACAGGTGTCATGAGCAACCCTTTTATGAAGCGATCTGCTATCAGAAAAGTGCGTGTGTGCAAACTAAAGCGGGAAGAGGTCGACTCATCGGTTGCATTCGAAAGCCTGCGCTTGTGGTGGATGCAGTCTGACTGAGCAGACAAATCCCCTAGGCCTGATCGATCTTCAGAATCCGATTCGTCTTCCTCTGCTCCAGCGACCTCCGATTCTCAGTAACAACAACCCGTCAATGGCTGCCTCAGGTACGTAGCACCTCCCATGTGCTTTTGCTGTTTACATAACAACCTTTGTGTTTGCCGCGTGTCTTTGTTTTTCTATCACAGTATAGGGTCACCAGCATCAACAGGGGAGGCAATCTCGGACGACCCCAACAATGGGTTATGGGCCCACACCTCGCATCTGCTGCGCAGGGTGTGTCCTGGTCGTCCGGCAATGCAGGTCACTGTGGGGCGACGTTGCAGCTGGTCGTCGACACTGACGATTGTCGCCATAGGGCGATAGAACAAAAAAAAAGGGGTTTTGTGTTTTTACCTATGGTCATTGGGCTGCAAGAGCATCAACCATCGCCGATGGAAGCCGCAGACTGTCGTTGATCTAATGGTCGACATTTGTTCGGCAACACACAAGGGTTAAATTTTTTTTCCCTGTTTCCTCTACTATCGGGCGAGGAGAGGTGTAGCGCCAGTCCGGGCTCCGTGAAGGTCGCCGACAGGTGTGGCGACATTGGTCGCCAGTGGCAATTTGGGTTAACCCTAAACCCCTTTTGTAGAAAACAGAAAACCCTCAGGTTTTCTGTTTTACAGGTTTGGTTTTAATCGGATGGAACCAGGTTCGACCCAGATCAAGTTAAAATCGGGTCAGACTTAGATCCAGTTATATACCGGGTCAGAACCGGATCCAGTTATAAACCAGGTCTGACCCAGATCAAGTTAAAACTGGGTCACACCCAGATCCAGTTATATACCGGGTCAGACCTAGATCCAGTTATAAACCAGGTCCGACTCGGATCAAGTTAAAATCGAGTCAGACCCGGATCCAGTTATATACCAGGTACGACCTGGATCAAGTTAAAACCGGGTCAGACCCGGATCTGGTTATATGTCGGGTCAGACCCGGATCCAGTTCAAGTCGGGTCAGACCCGGATCTAGTTCAAGTCGGGTCAGACTCGGATCCAGTAGGGTCCAGACACTATTTAACTTGAATTGGATCATGGACTGATTCGGCCCCTTTTCAGGACCAGTCCAGAGTCATTTTTGACTGGTTCTTTCAAGTTTTTTACCGGTTCTGAGATGTTGAGATCCTATTTTAGCAAATATAAGAAAATATAAGTATTTTTGCACACGGTTATAGGGTTTTATAAACTTTTGTTCATACTTGACACTGATTCATAAGATGCAGAACCGGTTCAGACCCTTGGATGATCGTTTTGAGGTTGTTTCAGACCAGTTTAGGGTGTTTTCAGACCGGTTCCTGGTTGAGGACCTAGGGTTTTACCCATTTAAGCCTATTTTTGTTATTGTTCATGCATTTATTTGAAATTATGCATACATAAATGATTACTTAATATTGACAATAAGGATAGTTAGATGACTTAGTGTATTCACGTCACCAAAGTAACTGAATACACGTATGTCGTCAAAGAATTTCAACACTATCATACAGTTTAAGCCGATATTAATATTGTACTTAGATTTGTGAAACGATAAATGACCCAAAGGTAGTTTTATCATGTTCGGAATTTAAGTAGGGTGGAATAAGGTAAATGTGTCAAAATACATCACACATGTGTACCCAAAGGTACCTTGTGTCAATGGTCTAACTTCACAAGAACCTTAGTTTTGCCGATATGGTCGGTAGGCGAAGTGGTTTCGCGTGTTGAAGCTCTTATCAAAGTAGGATTCTGATGACCCCCTTCACTCGCCTGGAAATAAGCATATTAAGAGCCTTTATTCTTTTGTTTTTTTCATTAAAGTTTTAATCTTGTACGAATGCTTTATGATACATGTCTTTTGTCGGGCAGTTTCTAGTTCTGTGATTTTAGATGGCTCTAGTTGTATACCTTTTCTAGATTGATCAAATTTTAGTGATTGAAAAGAAAATATACTTTTTACATTAGGGTATATGGATCTGGATCTGGCCCTAAGGATAGAAGAACCTGCTGCTCTAACTGATCAAAGTACTATTGATCAAAAGGATGCTTTTAAGAAGTTAGAGCGCTCGAATAGACTTAGCTTGTTATTTTTGCAATCTAAGGTGGCTAAGAATTTTTGTAATGCCATACCGCAATGCAGGACAATTATAGAATTTTTAAGTGCTATTGAAGCATAATTTGTGAGTTCAAACAAGGCCAAAGCTAGTACCCTGATGTCTAAACTCATATCTATGAAATATACTGGAGGGAAAAACATTCGCCAATACATTTTAGAAATGAGGAACATAGCGTCTCAACTAAATGACATGGAGCTCACCATCTCTGATTCTTTCCTAGTGCATTTAGTTCTAGCGTCCTTACCCTTGGAGTACGGACCTTTTAAAATCTCTTACAACACACATAATGATGAATGGGTGTTCAATGAACTTATTTCCAAGTGTGTTGAAGAAAAGTAGAGGTTGAAAGGGAAGAAGGTGTAGAATGCACATATGGCTTCTCATGCATCCAAGGTAAGACCAATGAAGAATGCATTTAAAAGAAATGCTTGGAAGAAGCCAACAGGAGATAAGACATCCCAAGGCAAGCAATCCAACTCTGATCCCATAAAGTGCTTCTTTTGCAAGAAGAAGGGATACAGGAAGATAGATTGCATAAAGCACAAAAAGTGGTTGGAAAAGAGAGGTAATTTTTTATTTGTTTCTCATGAATGCAATTTATTACAGATTCCTGAAAATAGCTGGTAGATTGATTCTGGTGTTACTGTTCATATTTCCAACTGTCTACAGCTGTTTCTGAGCAGAAGGAAACAAACAATGCATGAGAAGAGCATCTATTCGGGAAATAAGATGCATTCACATGTGAAGGGTGTTGAAACTTGCATGATTACTCTAGATACAGGCATAGTTTTGGATCTTCATGATGTCTTTTATATTTCATCATATAGTAGAAACTTAATTGCAATTTTGAAATTGGATAAATTTAGATATTGTTTTAAGTTTGAAAATTTTAAATTATTCATTTATAGAAATTCAATTGAAATTGGTTTTGCATCAGTTTATAATGGTTTGTATAGATTGAACATGAAGATCCAAACTCAGGAGTCATTGACTTCTGAATACGCATTGGTTGGAAATAAACGTAGCTTGATAAATGATAAATCTTACATACTTTGGCATTGAAGGTTGAGTCATATCTCTGAAAAGAGAATAAAGAGACTCGTAAATAAAGAGATCTTAAAATCTCTATATTGTATCGACAATGACCTATGTGTTGATTGCATAAAGGCTAAGCATACAAACACATATAAAGAGGGTGTCAAACGCAATAGTGAGATATTAAAGATAGTTGACATAGATGTATATGGACCCTTTCCCCCCTGTTACACAGGCAAAAAATATTTTGTCACCTTTATTGATGACTATTCTCAGTATATGTATCTCTACTTGATCTTTAAAAAATTTGATGTTTTTCAGATGTTCAAGAAATTTAAGAAAGAAGTATAGAAACAAACCGATAAAGTTATTAAAATAGTCAGGTTTGATAGAGATGACAAATATTATGGTAAGTTTATTGAGATGGGTCAAATGGAAGGACCATTAGCACAATTTCTCAAAGAGGAAGGCATTATGCCTCAATATACCATGCTTGATAGTGCCTATCAGAATTGTGTAGATAAAAGAAGAAATCAAACGCTTAAAGAAATGGTAAGAGCTATGTTGAATTATTTAACACTTCCCATTAAGTTGTGGGGTGAAGCCTTAAGGACAGCTGTGCACATTTTAAATAAGGTACCTACAAAATCTGTGCCTAAAACTCCTTACGAGTTGTGGACAAGTAGAAAATCATCTTTGTCTTATATGCACATATGAAGATGTCTTGCAAATGCTAAGTTGTATAACCCCCACATTAAAGTCTTTGATCCAAGAACAACTAATTGATATTTTATTGGTTATCGAGAAAGATCAAAAGGGTATAAGTTTTATTGCCTATCTCACTCACCACAGATTATTAAAATAGATAAAGCAAAATTCCTAGAAGATGGTTCAGTAGGATTAAGTGCACTTCAAAACCTTGATTTTGAGAAAGTACAAGATTCAATTTCGTCATTTGTTAAGGAAAACACCAAAAGATACCGTATTATTATTCCTAATGATGATGTGGTTGATCATTCGGTTGTTGATGCACAAATCCAAAGTGAACCTATTGTGGACAATACAAAAGAGCATGAACAGGATGATCAAGTTCAATCTGAACCTGAAGAACAACCTGTTTGGAGATCCACAAAAATTAGAAGATCTGCCATACATCCTGATTATATGGTGTATCTTCAGGTGCCTGATGATTTCATAGATATGGATGATGACCTGTTGACTTTTATAAAAGATATGAAAAGCAAACAATCTAAACACTGAATAGAAGCCATGAAAGAAGAGTTAGACTCTATGGATAAAAATTAAGTGTGGGATCTTGTCAAGTTACCTAAGGGAGTAAAGCCCGTAGGGTGTAAATGAGTCTTTAAGATCAAGAAGGACTTCAAAGATAACATAGACAGACATAAAGAAAGATTGGTTGCTAAAGAATTCACCCAGATGGAGGGCATTGACTACAATGAGACGTCTTCTCCTGTCTCAACTAAAGAGTCAATGAGGATAATTTTGGCCCTTGTAGCTCATTATGACTTGGAGCTATACTAGATGGATGTGAAAACAACGTTTCTCAATGGAGATTTGAATGAAGAGGTATATATTGATCAACCTCTTGGTTTCTCTGAAAATGATCGTCTGGTTTGTAAGCTCAACAAATCAATTTATGGACTTAAACAGGCCTCCCAACAGTGGTATATTAAATTTTTTCAAGTCATTGTGACTATCGATTTTACAGAAAATATTATTGATCAATGTATATACCTTAAGGCAAGTGGGAGTAAGTTCATTATATTGATTATGTTGTATATGTATGACATTTTACTTGCAGCCAACGATATAAAGTTGCTTTCAGAGACAAAATAATTTCTTGCATCACATTTTGATATGAAAGATATGGGTGAGGCTGCTTATGTTCTTAGCATTGAATCCGTCGAGACAGAGCAAAAGGTTTTCTAGGTCCCTTCTAGAGATCGTATATAAATAAGGTGTTAAAGTGATATGGGATGAAAAATTGTTCTCCTAGTTCAACACCCATATCAAAATGTGACAAGCTGAGCCTAAAAGATTGTCCAGTGGACGATATTGACAAAGCACATATGAGTGTTTATCCATATGC
Source organism: Nuphar pumila (assembly GCF_984573655.1). NCBI lineage: Eukaryota > Viridiplantae > Streptophyta > Magnoliopsida > Nymphaeales > Nymphaeaceae > Nuphar > Nuphar pumila. The sequence goes on along the minus strand of NC_143249.1, from coordinate 2,401,780 downwards.
ATCAGTTGTTGGCAGCTTGTAGTACGCGCAAACATGTTCTCGACCAGATATTTCTTTTGCAGTAGGGGTGTTTGGTAGATTTCAGTCTAACCCAGGTATACCTCATTGGAAGGTTGCCTAGAAAGTCTTGCAGTACTTGCAAGGGACAAAAAACTATATGTTGACATATCATAAAGTTGATCACCTCGAGGTCATTGGCTACTCAGATACAGACTTAGGAGGATGCCTTGATAGTAGAAAGTCTACTACTGGGTATGTCTTCTTACTTGCTGGGGGCGCGATCTCTTAGAGGAGTGGGAAGCAGACGACCACTGTTGCCTACACCATGGAGGCAAAATTCATAGCATTATACGAGACTACCTCGCAGTCTATATGGTTAAAGAACTTCATATCACAGTTAAAGGTGGTTGATTCCATTGTGAAGCCACTGAAGGTCTACTGTGATAATGAAGCGACAATGTCCTTTTCGAACAACAACAAAAGTACTACATCATGTAAGCATATGGAATTGAAGTATTTTATTGTTAAAAAAAGGACAAAGAATCATTTTGTGCATATTGTTAATATTGGTACCAAAGAGATGATTGCTGATCCTCTTACTAAAGGGCTAGCACCAGGATTATATTCCGAACATATAATGAGGATGGGCTTGTTAAACTTTTTTTTACATATGCATATAAATAAAGTGATCACTTTCAGTTCTTGATTCTCATTATTTTTGTTGTTAATCTCATAAGGATTAGAGATTCAACTAAGGACCTATAAAATAGAATAAAAAGGACATTCTATTCGTCAAGTTATTCCCATAAGGTTTTCTGGTTAAAGGGTTTATCGTTGAATCAAGTGGGAGAATGTTGGATTAACCACCACGATTTACGTGGTGGTTATCCACGATGTGGATTCATCCCCACATCTGGGATGATCTCTTCCGATAAACCAGCATAGGATCAAGGGGGAATGGTTACGCAAACCGTTTCTACCCTATGCACTATATAAAGGTGTCATGAGCAACCCTTTTATGAAGTGATCTGCTATCAGAAAAGTGCGTGTGTGCAAACTAAAGTTGAAAGAGGTCGACTCATCGGTTGCATTTGGAAGCCTGTGTTTGTGGTGACTGCAGCCCGACTGAGCAGACAAATCCCCTTGGCCTGATCGATCATCAAAATCTTCTTCGTCTTCCTCTGCTCCAGCGACCTCTGATTCCCAGCAATAGCAGCCCATCAATGGCTGCCTCAGGTACGCAACACCTCCCTTGTGCTTTTGCTCTTTACATAACAACCTTTGTGTTTGCTGTTTGTCTTTGTTTTTCTGTCACAGTACAGGGTCACCGACATCAACAGAGGAGGCGATCCCGGATGACCCCAACACTACACACATACATCCAACCACCAAAACATATAAAATTCAACAACCAAAATCCATGATCAAAACCAAGATCAGAGCATACATCTTTTACATTTACACAAGCATGATTCTTTATACATTCTAGACTTAGAATAAATTCTTACATAATATTTAGGCAAAGCAAAAGACATAAATTCGATCCTTGGTTCGATTACCCCTGGTAAAGGTGCTAGGAACAGTCGAACCTCATACCGATGAGCGAATCCCGTCTCTCCCTTTTTCCCACAAACATTTCAAAACGGAGGCGAGTAATCTTTTAAATCTTTTCAAGTATCAAGGTCAGGTGAGACCTTCGCAAAAGAGTTCATCTCTCTCTTCTTTCTTTCTCTTCTCTCTTCTTTTTCTGTCTCTTAGTTCCTCTTCAAAAAGGGAAATAGAGGTTAGAAAGAAAAAGAGAAGGAAGAGAGAGAATACCAAGATGAAAATTTTTGCGATGATCACAGTTTTGGCGACCGTGATGAGACTGGGAGAAATACTTCACCAGAATGAGACAATTCTCTTTGAAAAATATAAACAACGCTAGGTCGCATCAAAATAGATATTGAGCATTTATTTCATTTTTGGATAACCAGAAAATTTCGCCAATAAGATGAAAATGTAATTGATTCAAATGCTTGAAAATGTGCACGTATGTGCGAAAGATATTCCCTTTTTTCACCTAGAGTATTTTCTCTAACGAGGTTAACTCCCCAGATTCCAGAGTCAGATTCAAATTTTAAAGTTGTTGAGTTTCTTCAAGGAAGTTATTCATTTCCTTGACATGAATAGAGAAGAAATACTCTTAATTTCATAAAAGCAAGCAGTGAAAAGATATTGATGAAAGGATTTTGCATGAGAAAAGATGATTTCTGACAACTTTGGCAGTTTGATATCCTGAGGTTTTTCCCATAATGATCTTTTTGCACTCTTTTTGAGTCATTAAGCTTTCTTGGGTTTCGGGGAAAGTTCATTACATCATCCTTCATTTTGGAGATGTCTTGGTTTTTCTTTTTTTTTTCGGGGAAGGGTACGTCACAAACTCCTTCATCTTGGAGATGTTCTGATCCTTCTTTTTCTCAGGAATTATACTGGTGATATCGGCTCATTGGTCAAAAGTCTCTTGATGATAGCAGCAATCAAATATCTTTTAAGGTTTGTCGGGAGGTTCAGCGCAGTCGCCTTCATCTTGACGGTGATCTGAACGTTCCCTGGAAGGATCCGTCATAAACTCCTTCATCTCGGAGATAATCCGAATCTTCTTTTGCCCCGAGGGTCTAGCTCACATATTCACCTTCAACTTGACAACAATTGAGAGATCCCCTTTGCGGATATTTGATTGAAGATTAAATGAATGAGGAGATATGGATTGAGTGGATTCTTTTTATTGCTCAACCAAAACATCATACAAACCATGAATGATGAAACCAACTTCAAAGAAAACACAAAAACAAAGAGGGGAAAAAACGAAAGGAGAGGAAAAAATTTTAACATAATTTCTCAATCCAGATAATGATTGCGTGTTTGACATTAAAAAGAGAAGGAACAGGGGGGAAAATGAAAAAACATAAATGAGGTCTTTGGCAGGATGGGTCAGGCAACTTTGGAAGAGTGGGAGACTCTGGAGAGCGAGAAAGAGACTCCAGCGAATGGGGTCTCTGGAGGGCTGGGTCAAGCGAGTTTGGGGTCTCTAGCGCGCAGAAAACTCTAGCGAATGGAGACCAGTGATCAGGGTCCAACGACTCACAGTGAGCCTGAGGCAGTAGCGGCAGCGGTGGCGACTGGCAAAGGAGAGGTGAGGGTTCAACGTTAGGCAACCAAGAGAGAGGAGAGTGATGATAAAAAAGAGCGAGTGAGAAGGTGGGCAACTACAAGCTTTTTAGGGCATCGATGGGTTGAACGGAAACCCGATCGACGGGTTGGACCGCTGCTGCAGTGCGAGGAGGTTGGCATTAGCGTCGGATCCGACAAAATTTTAGAGGGAAGGATAAAAAATTAGGGAAACAAAGAAGAGGATGATGATGTGCTGAGCTATTTTTCACAGAGAGATGCATCGACGGGCGTGACACGCCCATCGATACATTTTTTTTGTCCCCTCCATTCCTGTTCATTTTGTAACAGGGGGAGGTGGATCAAAAATTACTTACTAATATGGACACGGTGGACACACAGAACGCTGTCCACTGCAACCAATGTTTGTTGAAATCATCATTCCCAACGTGATTTTCGTTTGAATCAGGCTGAGAACGGTGCATCAAACACACCCTAAGGGTACCCTTGATGACTCATTCCGTACATTGCACTAGAAGAAAAAGATGTTGGGAATACGAATTTTAACAAACATTGTACGTGGCAAACGACGTTCTATGCATTCACCGTGCTCATTATTGTGAGTAATTTTTTATCCACCTCCCTCCTTGTCACAAAAGGAACAGCAACAGAGGGAACAAATTTTTTAAAATAAAATTATCATGCAAAAAAATTTCAAAAAAAAGGTCGAAGAGGAAGGAGCCGATTCTGGTGGGAAGGTGTCAAAGAGGAGGTTTTTGGGGGAGGCCGCTGAAGAGGGAGTTGGTGGGAGAGGACAAGGTTTTGGAGTCGGGGGAGGTAGAGGCAAGATATTGGGGGAAAAGGGTCAGAGAGGCAGTTTTCAGAGCCTCCCCCCCCCCCTCCCCCCCGCCGACTGGAATGACCCCGGCCGCCCCCTTGCTCCTTTCATATCGATCGCCCAAGGCCGGGTCCGGCAATGGCCGTGCTAATGTTGAGGAGCAGCTCGTCAGAGTCCTCGTCTACGGGGTGTTTCTTTCGGTGTTGATGGTGATATAGATGGATTCTCGTTAGAATTTGGTCAAATGTTGGCAGATATGTGAATAAAACCGAATCGGGTGAACGTGGATGATGAATTGGGGAAGGAGCTCGATCTCATCTTACGAAACCATCATGAGATCGACAATCGGGGACTGGGATCAGGATTTGCTGCCTTACCAGAGTGGCAGTGCCCCGCCGACAGTCAAGGGTTCATTTTCAGCGATCAACGACTTCTTAGGCAATGCCAATTCCAGTGAAGATGAATTGAGGATGGATCCAAGGTATCTCTCGTACTATTACTCGAATGAAATTTTGAATCTGAGGCGCCCACATGCCATGCTCTTGAAGGAGGATTGGTGTGTGACACAGTAGTTCTTGGCAGGGAGCTCGTCCTTAGGCCAGATTGGGGATAGGAGGAAGGTGGGAGTGGTAGGTGAAGGTGGGGATAGGAGGAATCGAGATGCCCTCGAGCTCATCGTGAAATGGCTGGGTCCGGCAATGGCCATCATCGATGTCGAGGAGTGGCTCGTTGGAGTCTCCGTCTAAGCTCAGATCTCAAACCCTCAATGTCACCGGGCGATTGTCCGAACATCGTAATCAAACAACAGACATTTAGAACATAGCATTAGAGTACGGTCCAAACAAACATTGGACTTCAAACAATTGTTACCGAACACACAAAATCAATGTTTGGTTCCATCTTTTTTATTCATTTCGTCCAACCCTAGACAAACCATCAAACATACCCTAAATGTTTTTTTTGTTTATGCCTACACCAGAGCTGGCTGGGTTCACACCTTTTTCGATCCCAGTTGTCGAAAATTTGGTTTTTTTTCGATCAGCCAAAGGGCAAAACTGAAAGTAAATTGTTAAAGTGAATTGCCAATAAGTGGACAATAGCACAAATTGTAAGAATATTTTTAGGATTACAAAAAAAAGTGAAAGAGTTTTCATTACTATCAGCCATAGCGACAAAAGTTAAAAACGGCAAAATATTGGCAGTCAAAAACTCGAGATAATTTGATTTTTTTTTATATCTCACTTTTTTTGGCAAAATCTTTAAAATAAAAAATAGATTAAAATATAAATAAGTAATTTGTATAAGAAAATATAAATAAAACCACATGAGTTTTTTTATGATAAATAGCTGTTAAAACATAAATATCATGTTTAGATCACGATATTTATATTTTGATGAAAAAATCAAGATATTTTGAATATACCCTGAGAAATTACCATTTAAAACGTTCGAGTAATTTCTCGCCATATTATCTTGAGATTCAAAATCTCATGATATTTGTCACTATGCTATCAGCTGTCACGACTTATGTTATTGTACCAACTAACAAGCCAGCAAAACATTATGCTTATTAAAAGTATAATTATTTTTTAAATAATATATAATTATAAATTTTTATAAAGACACTGTATTTTATACTGACGATGACGTAGCTGGCATTCACTTTTAACACCATTTTTTGTTTTGGCCATTATTAGAGAAATATGTCAAAACATGTCCAATTCACTAAAAATATATCAAATCTAGCTCTTGTTTTTTTCTTGATGGTTTTACCTTTTGTTGCCTAAAATGCTAGGCACCTTGGTCAAACCACTTGTTTAAGTTGTCACCCAAAAAAAATCAGATGCTATCTAAGTTGTCTCTTAGAAAAATCAAGCGCCATGTAAATTGTATTCTAAAAAATCACTTGTCTAAATTGTTGCCTGAAAAAAATTAGGTGCCTACAAGTATACTTATTGTACTTAACCTAAAACCACATACAATATACCTTACAACTAAATATACGAAAAAGTATACTTTGGTATATTTTGAATACAAAGATAAAGGAAATACAAGAGAAATATCTATATACACGTTGGTAATACTTAGATACATACAAAGTATACAAAAATTATATGTATCTTAGCAACAAGTACTCCCAGTCTATACACATATGGTCAAGATATTTCCAAATAACTTGTCAAAAATCACAAAAAAAATAAATATTACTCGGTTTACATAATTTTTTTGGAGTTATAGCTCATCGGTGTGCCAACTCCCTTGAGAATAAACAATTCCCAACACCCTGGTCATTCACACTATAGTACTTAAAGAATGGTAGTAGTGATGAGGCAAAGAGAATGTGGGCCTTTGTAGATCCGATACCATGTTGAACATCTGAAAGGAGAACATGAGATGAACAAGAAGAGAAAGTAGTGAGAGAGAATTATAGGAACCCGGGTTTAGAGCTCAACATGAAGTTACTTTCACCATATTTAACATTCTTTATTTCATGAAGATACAGATATGACTAAAAATAAAACAAAATAATACCAACGCCTAATATCATCTAATTATACATTGCACCCTTAGGATGGAATTTTAGAGCACTCTTCCTGTGTGAGGAACTGAACATGGAACCAGTAGAAAGTTTTATCAGCCAAAGTTGTCACCGTCTAAGTGGATTTCTTTTCTTTGAAAATATAAAAACATGAAACACAACTACAAACCGACATTAAAAGACAAGAAAACAAATATTTTGTAGAAAAGGTATCTTAGCCCTTTTTTGTTAGATTGACCTTTTCTTCTCTTATGCTTAGATTGTGGAATACCCCGATCTGGGACCTCGAGAGTCCAAGTCCAGTTGATATTACTTTTCAGAGGAAAATCATACAGATCACTTCATACAGAAAAACATAACTATTTTTTTTTTATTTTTTTTAATAACTTACCTTCTTTCGCAAAGTTAATCATTCATAATAAAAAAAATAACAAATACATGAGTGTTCAATGACAAAAAAATAAAAACCATCAAGTAATTTGTTGATATAGTTGATCACGTCCTGCCTGTGCTAGTGTGCCTAGAACCTACAGTTGTAATTATACAGGAGATGAGTTTACAACCTAGTAAAAAATATTTATAAGCAAATAAAAATTTTAACTTATAACTGTAGTGGGCACTAAGCCCCTAGTTTGAGTTTAATTTTCGACACACCGCACAAGGTTTGTATATTTCAATTTTCCTCCTTTAAACTCTTTCAAATACTCATTCATACCAAACACTAGGTCAATTATACCGTTTATGGGCATAGCAACTCACATAAAATATTTCAATTGTACAATGTTGGTCAGACTATGAACCATACACTCCTAGTGATCCCCAAATCACCAGGCACGACAGTAAAACAAAAAGAAGACCTCACCGGTAGTTATCTGGGAGGTCAGGATCAATCTCAATCTCAGCATGGTTCATGCTACATCCTAACCATGATAGCTTTCAACCATTCATGGCTGTCTAGAGTCTCAAACACTGTGTGAATATAACTATAAGTTTATATATTGAACCACATTCTCAAGCTTGTGTTTCATTCGTTTTCTCACGAATGATATCGTGAAATGATCACGATAGATCTCACTCTCAATGTCATAATGGTATTAGGGTTCACACTTATCTCATACACAATAATATAAAATCCCTATATCGTTAAATCACAGATGGCCCACTCTCCATAGTGGTTGTACTCTGACCGCAAACCAGACAACTATTTTTCACTGGTCGCTACTTCCGAGATTTAAGGGGTTATGCATGCTAATATTAATGTAAAAGTCATAACATTACTAGAATATAAGGACTCAAGTCTAATCACAATCTCATCATGATGCATTTTATTTGCAATTTATAACATACATATGCTATCATAAAAATAATCTCTTTCTAATATTCATGACATATTACGATTAACATGTATATGTAATCATCTCATAATTTCATGCATAATCATTTTATGCATATTATGTTTACACTCAAGAACTATTTTTCTGATCATGCTAATACACAACATCAACAATAACATGCAGTGAGAAAATACTTATTCACAACTAAAAATACTTATAATATCCCTTACCTCGAATATGAATGGTGTGCTCTGAATGTAATCGAGTCTCAAGAGGATCTAACAATATGATCTGATTATCACACAACCATATTAATATTAATAAACATAACTTCTTATATTTTGATAAAATTACTAAAATACTCTTCTTGAGTTGACTCGTCAGACCTCAAATTTTGTTACCCTAATTTGATCAGAACTAGAAGACACAAAGATTTCTTTCTACAATACGAGTCCAACACACCGAACCTCACTCAATTCTGAGTTTGAAGTGCAAAGTTATGCCCCATTTACTTAATCGGATCTTGGGTACATATAAGGGTAATTTGGTCATTTTGATTCTTATTATTTGACCCGATTCTTCTTAAATCAAAACAGATTCGATCTATGCTTAGAGTACTAGATTTATTTAACCTAGTCTCAACCCATCTGAGTTTGGTTCAAAAACTCAATTGGATACTCAAAATTTTAAATTAATCACAAACTAGATCGAGATCTATTTTTGATATGGATCTAAAACCATCAGACTGGATTCAGATATATCTGGATCCAGAATTGTCAGACTAGATTCAGATCCAGTTCTGATCTGAAATCAAAACTGATCCATTCAGTTGGATCCAGATCAAGTTCTGATCTGGATCTAACACTGATCTGAACCAGATCTAATTTTGATATGGATTCAAATGTGTCAAATAGGATTCAGACCCAAATTTATCTAGATCTAGTTCTATTTGGATCGGTCCAGACTGACTGGATCAAACTAGATTTAGATTCAGTTTGGTACAAATCATACCGGATTCAAATTGAGAATCGAGACCCAGTTAGACCCGACTCGGTTTGGTTTACACCCAGACCGATTAGATCTAAACCAGTTTGGTCCGAACCAATTCAACCTTATACCAACTATTTTTCCCTTACCTGATTCGGTCTGAGTGCAACCTAGACCGACCCGGTTTGGTTGCCTATATAAAGAACAAGGTGGAAGGGGCATAACCCCTTCCATCATTTCCTTTCTTCTCAGACGCAGAGCCGGTTGCCGGAGCTAGCCCTCTCTCTCTCTGTTAGAGAGGGGTTAGCCAACCAACCCTCTCTCTCCTATGTTTGAGATGCTAGAGCACCAGGTTTGAAATAGGGCGGCTAGTGGTGGCACTGCCAGCAACTTGTGGGTAAAGGAGGACAAAAAGAAAGGAGGGATTGCAGTCTTGCCGAACCCCACTTTTTCGGCAAGCATCTCTCTCTCAGCAGTCGAGTTTTTCTTTTTTTTGCAACTCACCGATAGCCATCACTGTTGGCTCTCTGCTCTCTTAAAATATCAAGAAGAAGAAGCGTCTTACCAGACAGAGGTTCCGGTAAGCCTCCCCCTCTCTGCTGCACCTCGTTTCTCTTTTTTTTTTTCTCACCTCTCTACCTGTTGCTCTTTGTTTATCGTCGGGTGGAGGCTCACTGTGAGGGCTCTTTGAAGGCGCAAATGGAGAACCGTCTTTCCTTATCCCCCCCATTTTTTTTCCACCCGTCGTCCGGTGGTTTTACAGATTGCCTGCATGAGGGTGGAGGTTGGTCTATTGGATATATCTGTTTTCAATTTCTCTGTATTGTGGAATTTAATGCTGGCCTGGAATGGTTGTCAAACCATTTTCATTTTACATGATCGATCTATTTTTTGAAAAAATGAAGGTTAACTTTTTTTTATCATAATTGGTCTACAGTAGCAGAACCTATCTTTTTCTCTTTTTTCTCTAAAAAATGCTTGGTTATCAGTATTAAGAGAGAGGGTGATGTATGTTCGCCCCCGATTATTCACTGAATCCCACGTCTGTGTTCGGGGCTTTGAATGAGCACCATGTATACAAGCACATGGGGCTCGTATTCCCGTGTATGTTGACATAACTTTGCATCGGACTCTGGTGTTGTTGCAAAGACTTAAGTACCCTTTCTTGCTATTCTTCTCATAAAGTGATGGTTTGAGAAAATGACAAAAATGCCCTTTATTCAAAAAAGAAAAACAAACAGTTCAAAAAAAGGACAAACATGTCCTCCATCCAGAGAAAGTCGAGGATGATGTTGACTCTTCAAAGTCTTCTTTTTTTCTGTTAAAAAAAAGGACAAACATGTCTTCTTCTTCTTTCTCCGTAAAACACTGTAAAACCCTCTCTCTCTCTAGAGAAGAAATCAAGGGAAACAAAGAGTTCTTCCTGGAGAAGGCCATGAACATCAACCCTCTCACTCTCTCTCCCTTCTCTCTCTACTTCTGTGCACATCCAACAGACGATCCTACATTGCTCCATCATCATCTTCTTCTTCTTTCTTCTTCGTAAAACACTGTAAAACCCTCTCTCTCTCTAGAGAAGAAATCAAGGGAGGTAAAGGGTTCCTTCTGGAGAAGGCCATGAACACCAACCCTCTCACTCTCTCTCCCTTCTCTCTCTACTTATGTGCCTGATTTAGAGTTTTTGCCCTTACAGGAGGGGGGTCCAGGGGTTCATTCCAGCGTGGGTAGCATCATTCAACTAAATGAGTTGTAGATCCTGATTCAGAGTTTTTACCCTTATAGGAGAGGGGTTTGGGGGCTCCTCCCAACGTGGGTAGCATCATTCAACTTGAAGAGTTGTGGAGTCTGATTCAAAGTTTTTACCCTTACAGAAAAGGGGGGTCTGAGAGCTCCTCCCAGCGTGGGTAGCATCATTCAACTTGATGAGTTGTGGAGTCTGATTCAAAGTTTTTACCCATTCATATTTTAAGGCATTAGATCTCATGTTTGAACATCCACGCATGTGCAGTTTGCTTTCATCATGTTCAGTTGCTTTCTAGATTATACTTTGAATTCTGGTGCATTTTAGATCTATCGATTTGTATGTAACCAGAGCTTATTTTAATCTGAATTTTTTACTGCAACTTCATGCATATGTGTTCATGCTCTCCACCAAAAATCAGATCATTCTGAGTTTGTTTGACCCACTTTAAAAATCGAGATTCAAAACCTGTTATTTTGCACTGTCAGGATTTTAGCAGAATCAGGACCAACTTGCGGAAGTGATTTCTCCCTAACCAGAGATGATCTTTCTGATCCGTAAAAAAGGGTTGTTTTCTAAATTGAATCTAGTTTGTTCATACCAAATTTCAGCGATTTCTATGGTGTTTCGTACCAGTTTCTGGTCAAAAACCATAACCCTGTCACCCTGTGTCATTTTAACGACTCAGATTTTGATCTATTTTGTTTGAATTTTATTTTCCTAATGGGAGATCATTTTTAAATTTTGTAAAACAGGTTCTCTTTGTTTATGTGTTTAGTTCATCCCTGTAAATTTTCAGAAATTTTTATGGTAAATTACTATTTTATTTTGATTAAATACCAGAACCTTGTATCCAGATTTTATAAATGTTCTGATTTTGGCCCCCATATCATGACTGTTGTAGCACTTCTTCAACAAATCGTTATTTGATTAACAATATTCTTCAGCAAATTGTTGTTATGATTTTTTTGAGTCTCTAATGAGTTCCTACTATGATTTGTAGTATTTTTGGGTCTCCAACGAGCCTCACAATGATTTATAGTGTTGTCCGGTCTTTTAACTATGATTTATATGATTTGGGGTCTCCAACAAGCCCCACAATGATTTGTAGTGTTTTTCGGTCTTTTAACTATGATTTATAGTGTTTTCGGGTCTCTAACAAGACCTACAGCGATTTATAGTATTGCTGGACCTCGCTATAGCGATTTGTAGTGTTTCTCGCTAAACACTACAGCGATTTGTAATACAAATCGCTATCCGAATCAGGACCAACTTGTCAGGGCCATATCTCGCTAACCAGAGATCGGATTTCAAATCCGTAAAAAATGGTGTCTTTGTTATGAAGTCTAGTTTATTCCTGTAAATTTTCAGCAATTTATATGGTTATTTGATACCCCATTTGGATCTAAAACCAGACCCCTATCAGTCTGCCTTATTTGAGTGACATAGGTTTTTATTTCATTTTGTAAGAGTCATATCTCCCCAACGGAAGATCATTTTTCAAATCCGTAAAAAGGGTTTTTTTCCTCTATGTGTCTAGTTTATATCTGGAAAGTTTTATAACTTTTTATGCTCATTTGATATTTCAAACCTATCTTTTTCTCTTTTTTCTGTAAAAAGTGCTTGGTTATTAGTATTAAGATATGCTCTTTATTTGTAAGACTTTCCCAGTGACCTATGATTGGTGTGGTAGCTCTCTAAAAGTTTGCTAGCCAATCACGTCGTCCAACCCTAATGGCCTTGGTTAAAGTTTTCTAATTGCAAAAATTGAAAAAGAAAATAATAAAAGTAGAATGCACAATACATCAATTCACTATGGCATCTGTCTCTGTTGTTCGTACATAAAAATTGTTCTGCAGAAATGGGACCAAAGTTTTCACTGTTCTTGCAGAGACAATCAGTGACACATCATAACTAATCCCCTCAATTAGGGGTGCCTTCAATAGTCCACGCATGAACTTAAAGTGGGTGTTTATAGTTTACCCCCACCAAAGGGAAGCCACTTTCCTATGAAAGGGATGCTCTGGCGAGAAAGCGCTTTTCAGGCCAAGGAGGAGAATGAACTGCCAGAATATATTCTTGGAACGGTCAAGCTAAGCAAAGTCAAGGTTGATTCAGCTGTACCATTCCCAGGTTCCTAAAGATGAACCAGTAATCCTCCCACCGTTTTATACATTCGGCCTGTATCACATATCATATGAACTAATGTTGCTTGGAAGGAATTAAACCTGAAATAAATGAAATATATTTCTGTATGTGAACATTTTTTCCTCTATTGCATTTTGTTCTTTTCTTTTCTGTCAGTGAATGCGCTTTGGTTGCTGGATAATTAAGCACAACTATGTGAATAAATGCAATGATGTAATCCATTCCACTTGCACATTTTGCACTACAAATTGTGTAGTCATTGCATTGGGTTTGGCAAATTTACTGCCTCATATTAAAAAGAAAAAGATGAAGGAGAAAAAGATAAATTTGATTTTTTAAAAATTGCGACATATGTTGGATTCTGGCATTATATTATTGTGTGTTTTTTTGTTTAGTGATTTATCTCTATTTTTTTTTGAGAAAATCAAAATATCATCAATATTTATCAATATTTATGACTATGGTTGAAAGCTGTTACATTGACAAGCATGATCAAGTCCACAAGAGTTCATAAATTTGTTGAAAAATAAGACACAATGAGTTTCTATTTTTTAATTAATAAGAAATATGCTTTGTTATTTTAATATATAAAAATCCAGATTTTGAACTGGAAAGCGTTACCTGAAAGTTAAAAGTTGCATGGAGCTCAACGTCCTGTCCTTTTGATGACAACAACTGGCTGGGTTGGTGGAGTGTTTTCCATGTACACGCATTCATAATTTTTTTCGACAGACAAAGCTGGGTTAGGCAAACCCTTAGGGGTTATAAAACCAAATACCATTGGGATTCGAATTTGCAACATCCCAACACAAGGTGACGTGCATTAACTGCTCCTGCCAGACAAGTGGAGCCCCTGTTGGTACACACATTCATAATTAGTGACTTACTAATGTTACCAAGTTGAGAGAACATCACAAGTTCGAAACTCATGGGTGTGCATCCTTTGCTTGTGAGGCTAAAGTTGGATACACTTCATGGTGTGGGGTTTTACAAGAAATGACTGTATTATGTGATAAATATGACATGTTTCTCTAAAAACTCTATAATTTTTGCTATTCTTCTGACGTCCAAAATCATAAATGTTGGGTGTTAAAAAAAATTCTTTACTTTTCACCCATACAGACTTCCTAAATATATGTGAATTTCTTCTCAAATATGTAATTTTTTTACAAAATTCTCAAATTTATATCTCTCAAATCTGGCATCAAAAACTTGTGTATTTAGTCATTGAAAAGCTGAGACACATGTCTCTAATTTTCTTGTTTTTAGGTAGAACCGAAAACCTCTCTAAGGTTCTCGTATATGGGTTCCTAAAGTAAGAGATGAACCATACGACTGCACCTTTTTCGTCTGTTCTATGCTATGTTTTGGCCAATTGCATCAAAAATCTAAAAAAAAAATAAGAAGAATAGAAATACATCGTGATGTTAGCTTAACAATACCAAGATCACCTTGATCTGATGAGCAATTAAAAAAAACATCCTTTAAAAGATAGGCTTTTCGAATGTATAGCACAATATAACTAAAAGGTAGATTCACATGATTTTTTTTTTGCGTACATAAGGAGGTTTACAAATATTTTATTCATGGATGAAGAGGTCGTGAATCTAACTTTTAGTTAAAGGGTGTGATACATCTAAAAAGTCTATCTTTCAGAAGATGTTTCTCTCAAACCGCTCATGGAATCAAGGCGATCTTAGTGGTATTGAAAAGCTAACGCGTCAATCTGTTTGTTCTTTTTTATTATTTTTTAAAATTTTCGATGCAGGTGGCTAAAAAAATCATGTGAATCCTTAAATTTTTCGATTGAAAATCAATAGTAAAGTTTGTAACATAGGAAATTCACATATATCAAGAGGTTTGCACATGTGAAGGTTAAAATGATCATTTTAATACTCAATATTTACAATTTTCGACATCGAGAGAATAGTTAAAATTATAGGTTTTTAGGGAATGATGTCAAATTAGCCATACATTTTCCAAGGGTTTATGCCATTGGATTTGGTGAAAAAAGGCAGTTCCAACCCACCCCCGACCCCCATGGTGCAAGGAACCTTTCATCCAAAAAAAAAAAAGGATACATCAATTATGATCCAAGATTATTAATATTGAGGTGGGGATATGATCTAGCGATGCACCGTAGACCATCTCTTAACCTTTTTCAGTGCTAGGCGGCTGGAACTAGCAGTGATGGTGTTCACCAAGAGCAGCAACACCATCTTTCGATTTCCAGTCTAGAATTTTCATTGCATTAACCCATAGAGAGAACAAAGAGAGGATTTTCTCTATCTGAAAGTTTGGAACATTTTCCAAAAAACATGACTGATCTGATACACGAATTTGGTAGTGCGTTGACCACCTTTTTTTTGGTAAGGAATCATGTTGCTAAAAGTTTCCATGAAAGATGCATTTGAGACTCTGAGTTGAGATCCACTGTGAGCCCCTGACCATTTACCCTAATGGTTCACGGTTAGTTTTGTCTTCTGGTTTTCTTCGTTTGAATTATTGCATTGAATTATATCAGAAAACCAGCCTTCTCAAACAAAAGAAAATTTTGCAACTAGTAAATCTAGTTTGGTTGGCTGACATTGGTTGAGGTTTGCTAAATTTCACTTTGTACAGATCATTGATTTGCACAAGCATTCCTGCATAGGTTTGAGTCGTGAAGAACAACAACGGATACCAATTAAGATAAGGAATTAATGCCAAGACAAGTCATGTTTAACTTGTCTTAATCTTGGTAATTTCCTTCAGCCTAGAAATGCACTTACGTCATATTAACAGCTCCCGTATCCCCATGAGCACCAGATTTAAGAAAAGGAATTCACTTTTGAGACCCACCATCTGAAAATCTCTCTGCTTGCCTAATATAGGATTTGATAGGATTTTAAGTCACAGAAAGGAATTCATTCAGCTAGGATAATATTTCTTAGCATTTGTTTCATAATAATTATCTTCAAGGTATCTTACATAACGATTCATTGTTCAGAAGCCTGAAATAAATTATTATGCCAATGAAGTTATGTGCGTTGTTCAACGAATTGGAGTTTCAGATGTTCTTAAGGCATAACATGATAGAGAAGCCACAAACTCTGAGCACCAAAATATGGAGGTTATAGTGACTACTTGGAGCCGTCACTGATCCCTTTTTGACAGTTACAGTTAATTTTTTTTTTGTGACAATTCCGTTGGGCGGTAACCACTTACCTTTTTTGTTGTAGTGTTTCCTTCCATAATAGAGAATAGATGATGAGTTGGGGGTTAGCGATGTGGGTGTTCCCCATAGAAGGAAAAGGCAAAACATGACATAATGACACAAAAAATGTTGTTTGGCAGTGGTAGCCGTGTCATTGAAATACTTCCACACAATGTAAAATTCGGTCATCAACACTTACGTTTGCATTGATGCACAAAGTCATAAACCCCACCGTTTGGATGGATGATTTGTGATGCATGCTGCTGACAGCACACCATTCGGGCAGTCAACCTGCCAAATCCAAACCAAGCTTTGTATTGTACTGCCACCATCATTCCCTAAATCCCTATATTTTAATCCAGATATTTCTATAAATAAAAAATTGAATCCCACAGTGCGTCACTTGTCTATTTGCTTCCTATATTACAAACTGAAATAAATGTTGAATCCTGCATGTACTATTTATTTTGTTCTGTTGCGCCTTGACTTTGTTTTGTTCTTGATAACCGAACAAAAACCAACTTGGAGTAAAAAACTCAGGTCTCTTTGCTTAGCAGAAAGGATGCTCAGTTCCGACTTCACAACAAGTGACACGTACCCGTAAGTTTTGAACTGGTGACGCCCCTTCTAACTTGGTGGCAGTTAGGAGCTTCTAACTTGGTGGCAGTTGGGAGCCACACCTACCAAATGAGCCGAGCCCTTGTGGGTCAATGGGCCACCAACTTAGACTGTAACTGAGACCATCCATCTTTGAGATGGACGGCACCCTCTGGCTCCAGCACCCTGCTCTTATCCTGGACCCAGCATGTTATAGAAGTGGTCAAGAAACACGTGCCATTGACTGAGGGCTTTTGAGTTTTGACTCTCTACAGAGAGAGAGAGAGAGAGAGAGAGAGAGAGAAGTTTCTTCTCTCTTGCCTTTGTGCGTCTGATTAAAGAAGATTAAGAAGTCTCAATTAGGTTGTTAAGCCTACCTCCCAATCGCGAAGAATCAAATAAAAAAAGGACAAGAGAGAGAAAAACGTGGGTGATCAAAGGGAGGCAGCAAAAGGGGGCTGCTGTATAGAGAGAGAGAGAGAGAGAGAGAGAGAGAAAGACGGCGAGCTCACCAAAGTCTTCATGGTACACATTTTTCTCCTGCTTTCGATTTCCTTTTCTACCTTTTTCCTGATAGATTTCTGCTTCAGTTTCCGTTTGCGATCGTACCCACATGAGCTTTTTCTCTTTCCTTTTCGGTTTCTTTATTGTTTTTACTCATTGGCGGGATGAGTTAGATTTCCGATCATTCTCACACTAGCGGAAACGGGAAACCCCAATTGGGGTTTTCTTCTTTTCTATTCTTCTTTTCACTTGGAATTTAGCGTGGACCGTGGAGTCGTGCACATTCTAGGGTTTTTGTGGTTTTGTTCTCTCCGAAGCTAAAAACCTAGTTCTTTGGTGCATAATTGTGATCTAATTTGAAATAGAACGGAACGCCAACTTCGAATTTGAGGTTAAGAATCGCAAGGAATTAGTTGGTTTTCTATAGTACGATGAAATTCGATAAAACCCTAGCTAGTTTTCTCTTTTCTGAGTTCTGTGTTTCTGCGTGGTTTTGGTTTTTTGGTTATTCTGGAAGTGCCGAAGGCTACCGTCGCGGAAATTCTCACGGGTGGACGTCATTGACCTTAAAGCTCAGCTTATTGATAAAATCGGGCGGAAGAGGTCGGGCAAGTACTTTCATCATCTTAATGGATTTCTTAGCTTGCGATTGAGCAAGAAGGAATTCGATAGGCTCTGCATCGGAGTGATCGGAAGGGAGAACATTGCATTGCACAATCGGTTGATCACATCGATATTTAAGAATGCTTCTGTTGGTGATCAGCCACCTCCCATCTCCAAGGAAGTCACTAGCGAAGGATCACAGAGTATTGGGGCTGGAACTCCATGTCAGAGGAGCCATTTGTTTCATGATCCAGGTCTACCATGGTGCTCCCGCAAAATCAGGTCCAAGAGTGCGCGTGATTGCAAGGTTAGAGATCGGCCAAGCCCGCTTGGTTCCAATGGTAAAACCAATCACTTTATCAACCAGCAAAGGAACTCGTATGATGAGCCGACTGTCTGGGCACCTGAAAGCGGGCTAACTACCGCTGCAATGAATTCTTGTGACTTACATAGACCAGTGGAACAAAACTTGGCTGAGATGGCTTCCGTCGATAGTAGGACTTTGTTTCAAGTTGTGACGGTAGAAGATGGGGAAGAAGTTGAGCAACAAGAAAGTGTTGGGGGTAGAAGCTCTCTTAGAGCTCCATTGGGTATCCCATATTGTTCAATGAGCATTGGTGGTGCAAGAATCAATCTAGCTATTGACGTAAGCGGGAGCTACAGAGAAATGACAGAGCTACCTGATACAGAATCCTTGAGGAAGAGAATGGAATGCACAACTAAATTTCATGGCCTTCATGGAGTTTCACTGGACAGTGCCAATCTATTGAATAATGGACTAGATGTGTTTCTGAAAGGGTTGATCAAGGCTTCCATGGTTATAGCTAGAGCAAGAAGTAGGCATGAACAACTAATGCCTATATTTGACAAACAACTTATTCAATCTGCATCCATTAATCCCTTTGCTGGTATGAATGGTGTCTGTGATGGCGATGCATGGGTTCTTCGTACAGGAAGTTCTGCTGCATATGAAGACAAAGAAAAACAGAATTCTGTGGTCTCGATGCTAGATTTTCGGGTTGCAATGGAGATGAAACCTCAGCTTATTGGAGAAGATTGGCCTATACAGCTTGAGAAGATCTGCTTACGTTCTCTTGGGGAATAAACTTTTCAATGAAGTTAGACGGATGAGATTGTTATGTACAGCTCGGGAAGAGGACTTGCTTATTTATGCTTACTGAATAAGATTTATATTTAAAGTTATGCTTAAAATCACATTATTAAATAACACAATCAATTAGGTCATGGTTGATCTTAAACTAAATTGCTGATTTCTTTCAGCATCAGCAATTCACATATTACAAATATCAGTGGACAGGTTGATCGCTAAATGAGGATGCACTGGTAACAAGGGTGAAATGATAAAATCCATTGAAAAAACAATGCTTTCTGAGATTCTGGTGTAAGGCCAGCGATGCATTTGTACCTTTGTGCTCGAATTTGGATAAAAGTGAGGGCTTGAGCTTCATTATCAGATGAATGTGCTTAGCTCAGTGTAGCTTCAGTTTGTAAATTGTAGATCTTTAGTGACTTCAGTTTTTTCTCACCTTGGGTTTGTGGGTCATAAAAGAGGTAGCATTCTTTTACCCTGGCAGTCAAGGATCTTCATGACAGGCAGACAAGTCTATCAATTCAAACTTTCTGAATTTGGTTGACGAGGATCCAGTGACTAGATTTATGTGTTGTAGAAGTTGTAACTTTTAGCGTTCTGAAAATAAGATGAGCGTTATATGAGCCATTTCCTCCTTTGCAAATGCAAAGATAAAGTACCACCTGTAGTTTTCTCGAGTGTGCAAGATCATTGTCAGACCACATCAACAAATCAGCTATTGTGAAACATTTTGAAGAGTACAAATAATTCTGCAAGTTCCTGTACAGATTAAAACACGTGACCTTTTTAGGACTTGGTGGCTGTATAAATTGAACTGGAGCCTCCTCTTATATTTATATCCATTATCCATAGCACACTCATGTTTTTGAATTTTTTGGAGCATGAAGCACGTCGTGCTTTCATTTACTCGCGTTCAGCTTTTCGAATTACCGAGAAAGTTTTGGCACACTTATAGCCCATGAAATGTATAAATTTAAGAAGCACGGCCACTGAAATAGTTCTAGCATGATTCATTATTTTTATGGTCGTGGTGCTTGGAAATAATGTCCAGTAGAATTCTCTAAATTCATCTGAAGTTGCATATTACAGACAGCACTCAAAGTAATTCATCCAGGACTAAGAAATTTCATGCTTAGCTCTGTCAAGTTCTAAATGGATGCAATTTCTTTTGTTCGTGTCATCATCAAATTTTTGTCAGGAATGAGTATAGATCAATTTTGATCATTTGTTCAGGCCTTGCAAAATGTTTGTAAGATTCGGAACCAACTGTTGGGCCTAAATTTGGAAATCACAAGCATATTAATTGTCTGTTTGAATTGCTATGTATAGAGGCCATTGTATAACAACCTGTCTATGCTCGGTCTTTGATACTCATATAGACGGGTTTTTATACAATGGCTTCTATGTGCATAGCAATTTAGACACAAGCAATGCATGTGACTTTCCAAATTTAGGTTCAACAGTTGGTTCCAAATTCTCCCCAAGTATATATATATATATATATATATATATCTGTGTGTGTGTGTGTGATGAAACTAAATTGATAAGAAAATTTTGGCTTTTGGAGAGTTCAATTATACAATTTAAAGTCATGCCTTTATCCCCTAACTCATACTAGTTTTGGGTCCATCATTTTATCTTGTTTGGAAGTTGTAACAAATCTTGAATCCATTAATTTTATGCATAACTGATGAAGATAAGGGAAGTCAGCAACCATTGTTTGTTAAGTTTTCTAAACCTCTCTATCTCCTTGTTTGGATAAGATTGAATTTTCTCTTTTCTCTCCTAAATATTGTCTTTCAGTTAATTAGCTTTGCTATAAATATCATGATGTACCTCATATGATATCATTGGAAGAAAAATAAAGAGTTGCAGTAGTTGCCTATCGTGGACGTAGGTTTTAAAGACCGAACCACGCAAATCGATGTGTCTGCAAATCGTGATAGTTACAAATCGCAGTGCCAGTAAATCGTGATGCCTGTAACTCGTAGTGCCTACAAATTGCAGTGCCAGTAAATCGTGATGCCTATAACTCGTAGTGCCTATAAATCGATGTGTCGGTATATTGTGGCACCTGTATATCACTATGTACCTATAAATCGTCATGGTATCAGAGCGGGAGCTGTGATCCTATTGTTCGTTTCATGCTAATCGCCATAGTGTATTGCCTGCTTCGTCATGGCCAACACATCAGAAAAGATTGTCATTCAGGGGCATATATCTCCTTCTCTCAAGATCACCTCTATCTTACTCAATGGTTTCAACTATATTTCTTGGGCCAAATCGGTGACTCTATTCTTGAGCGGTAAATCCAAGTTAGGTTTCATCAATGAAAAAACTCCTAAACCAGATAAAGATGAAACACAAATCAATGAATGACAATCAGTCAATGACTTGGTTATGTCTTGGATTCTTAATTCTATGGAGCCTAAAATCGTTGAGAGTTTTTTGTTTCTCCATATCGCTGAGGAAATTTGAACTACGGCTAAGAAGTTGTACAGTGAGCAAAATAACATAGCTCGCATGTATCAACTCACCCAGACCCTACACGAACACAAGAAAAACAACTCATCCGTGAGTGAGTATCTTGGGAAACTCAGGAGTATGTGGGATGAATTGGACTCTATGACCATCTCTTCTTCAAATGTTTGCACTATTCAAAAACTTAAAGAACAAGAAAAAAAATCAGTTTTTAATCGGGCTTGGATCATACTATGAAACTATTCGAAGACAAATTCTCTTAGGGCAGAAATTGTCATCTCTTAGTAATGTTTGCTCTATCATCTCGAGGAAAGAAAGTTATAGAAAAGTAATGATGAATAATACCAAGCCATTCACCGAAGAATCGGGTGAGAGAGTTGCTTATAACATGTACTCCACACCTCAAAATACGAAGAATGAAAATCGATCGAATAAACACAAAGGAAAACGTCTTGTTTGCTCTCATTGCAAAAAGGAAGGGCATCATAGAGATAAGTGTTGGTTTCTTCATGATAAACCTAACAACTATAGGGATGAAAGGAAAGATACTACTAGAACTAAAACAACCTATCTTGTTAAGGATGATAATATGTTCTCTCTGGACTCTTTAAGAGATTTTCAGAACAACATCAAGGGAAGCAAGAAGGACATCCCTACTGTTGCTGCATCAGCTGTCACGTTTGCTGAGACAGGTATGTGATCTTCCTCCTCAAAATAAAAATCGACTATTTGGTTATAGACTCAGGGGCTTCAGATCATATGGTTCAATCTGCAACAAATATCCAAAACATGCGGCCAATATATGAGAAAGGTTCGGTAACCATAGCCAATGGATCCTCTATCCAAGTCGGGGGAAGAGGAGAAACATATTTGTTGGACAAAAAGATTTCAGTCCTTCACATGCTGAAGATTTCTTCAAATTTATTATCTATCTCTAAACTGACACATGAACTAAATTGCAATGTTGTATTCTCTCCATACAATGTTATTTTTCAAGATCGTCTGACGCACAGGATGATTGGTGAGGGGCGTTTTGAGCAAGGCCTCTATGTGATAAATAAAGAAGGCTCGGCTATGATCTCTAGTCGAAGCATGAATAATGGTCAAAGATGACATCACAGGTTGGGACATCCTTCCAACAGGTCTCTTTCAGTCTTGGTTCCTGATGCTGCTTTTGGCACTCATATGTGTGATGTTTGTCGATATGCAAAGATGACTCAACCTCCATTCTTAATATCTGACAATGTTGCTAGTAAATTGTTTGATCTTGTTCATTCAGATGTCTAGGGTCGTGCACCCACGACATCACATACTGGTTTTAAGTATTATTTAGCATTCATTGATGATCACTAAAAAATGACATGCATATACTTGCTCAAATTCAAGGATGAAATTTTCGAAAGATTTAAGAATTTTTACAATATGGTTTACACGCAGTTTGATACCCAGATTAAGGTTTTGAGAACTGACAATGGGACAGAATTCAAAAACAAGAGTTTTGAAGACCAAAATGGCTTGGATCATCAGTTTACCTTCGTCGAAACTCCACAATAGAATGGAGTCGCTGAGCAAAAAAATAGGCATCTTCTCGAGTGTTATCATCGCAAAATTTTTCTCCCTCCCTCTGCGAGAGTGAGAAGAAACGATTCTGCGAGTCAAACTCGACCAAAGTTTTGAAAATTACTCGCCTTCGTTTTTTAAAATTTGCGGAAAAATTTCATGGAATGGGATCCGCCTGTCGGTATGAGGTTCGACCGTTCCATGAGCAAGAGGATCTCTCTCTCTCTCTCTCTGAGATTTGTCTCGCAGACAGAAAGCAAACAATTTCAATAATGAAATAGTTCATCACTTTCTGTTTTTTATTTTTGCAGAAAGAGACACTCTTGCACGTTGAATGTGCTAAAAGTTTCCCAAACATGTATCATCTAAGCTAAAATTCGCAGAAGTGGCAGCAGACAGTTTAGGCTATAGCCTTTGCTAGTTTGATATTAACGATAGCAGAATATAAATCCGCATGTTGTCTTCATGCCAATAAACTCACATATTTCATGGTCAATTAGCTAGCTTTTTGCTTCCCAAGATGTTCAAAGAAAAAAAAAATCGAACAGTCAAATCAGCAACATATTAGCAGATGATCAATATGAAGTTGCAGAAGATGAGAGTTCAGCTAAAATAACAAGTGCAACCAATAATGGACAAGAGATGAACTAAAATATAATGGTGGATTATATGCTAAAACTACAGGCTTTCCAACCTATTTTAGTGGAACTTGTGAGCTCCACAAAATATCCACATCAGAGTCTAAGCATCATAAATAAACAAACATTCTTCGCTTCTCAAAAAAAGAAAAAACCCCACATTCTTCAATGTACACTGTAAGGATGTCTGCCTATCCATCTCTTGTTCAAGAGAGACTGTAACATAAAATGATAAGGATTTGAGTAAGATGATACAGATGTCCCTTACAATCAGCACCATATAAAGAAAAGTTTAACTTCCTTTCAATTAATCTGTGTTCGAGGACATAAAAGGGAAATAATAATCCTGCTTGATGATGGAAACTTGGATACTACATTTATTAGGAAACGTGTACATTTGGTGTATGAATCTACTATACATTTGGTGTATGGTGAATTTACTGCCTCATTTGATCGACACTTACCTTATCCTCTCACCCACCACATTAGGAGGTTGTTATAGAGATATGGTAAGGAGATTAGGATGAGATCCAAGGATTCCATAGTGGTGGTTGTGATATACAGAATTCAAACGCTTCCATGGCCGAGTATGAGACGCTGAGGCCAATGAGCAGAAGATTGCCCACACTATGATGGCTTGCACTCTAACATGGCGGGTCCTATCCAAAACCACAAGACTTGCGGTGGCCTCACTGGAAGTGTTAAATTGGATATTTCGAGTGCCCATATCATCTACCAGCTCTTCCTGTGTTACAAGCACCAATAGCAATTAGAATGTGATAAACTGCATTGGTTTGTTCACTTTCTGCTCATAAAACCAACTGCAAGCATGATTTGCAAACACACCAAATGCCCAAGTCAAATCATATGCATTAACTGACACGGATGTTGAAAAACGGCTAAGGGTGCACAACGAACTGAGCTAACCCAAGCTCGGTCTAGGCTTGGCTCAAGCTTGTTTATGAGAATAATAAGCTGGGCTTGAATGCAAGTTCAGACTCAGTATAGATAAATGAGCCGAGCTTGATGAAGTTGTTGATCTTAAAAACCTTTATTAGACTCGTTTAATGTGCCCCAAGGGGGTTGGCGTAGTGGGGTGGGGCCTTGGCTGCTAGACGGGCAGTCAAGGTTTGATTCCCATGAGCGTCGCCCCTCTGCATAGGGATGGCAGTGGGGCGGGGCGGGGGACAAGGTCTCCACCCCCGCCCCACCTCAAAATTTTATCCTCCACCCCCGCCTCCACGGCGGGGATGGATTTTATCCTCCACCCCCGCCTTCATCCCCGTTTCATGTCCTCCATCCCCGGTTCAAACGGGGATGAGGCGGGGCGGGGATATTGCGGGGAAAAGTGGTCGGGGCGGGGTTGAGGCGGGGATTGTGGCAGGGATGGGGCGGGGCTGGGAAAAGTGCACGTCCATCCCCGCCTCCACCCCCGGACGGGGATGGATTTTAACCTTCGTCCCTGCTTCCATCCCCGTTTCATAACCTTCATCCCCGGTCCAAACGAGGCGAGGCGGGGCCCCACTTTCCCCCGGTCCACTGCCATCCCTACCTCTGCACAAGCCAATGCGGAACATAGGCCTTGGGGCAGGGGTCCTAGCCTCGGAGTTTTACGCTGCCAGCACGATGACCGTAGGTATGGCAGGCTGAGCCAGCGTGACCAGGTCTTCGTGCCTAGTGCAGTTTCTTCGGGTTATAAATCCAAAAAAACACTTTTAATGTGCATATAGACTTGTCTTGATGGCAGGGCATTCGTCTCTTTTTCAAAAGTCCCTTCTTAAAAACAAATGTAACTTTTTTTTGTTTTTTAGGATAATATGACTCATAGGATACGAAATGGATACAAGAAACAATACAAGAAGTGAAAGCGAAAAAGCAAGTGTTAAAGAATAATACCAAGTGATTATGAAAGCAATTACTTATAGTTACCTAACATATTGCAAAATTACGATTGGCGATTTCCAAATATTTAAGATAGATGCCTAATCTTTTAAAAAAGTACTCAAATAACTATTTTTTTCCTTTAACTTATTTACTACTAAGCATAGCTGCAAGTCTGCAACAGTAGAAAGCCACAAATGTAAACTTCCATAATTCAAATAAGAAAAAGGATAAAATCCTCATTTTTAAAAGTTAACTAACTCGTGAACAAAAAAGCAACTCAGACAGTCATTTGAGCAAGTTTTTTAAAAGGTTATCCGCCTACCCTAAATGTATGAAACCTAAGGCATCTAAACCTATTTTGCCATCACCTACTTATATTATATTATTTATTTATTTATATTTACTGTAATTTATTCTACCTAGGGGTGTCAACAGGTTGAGTTTACCCGGTCCAAACCCTATAGGGGCCGAGTATAGTGACAAATAAGAAGAACCGAGTTCAGACTCAAAAGTCCGATTAATACAAATAAGAAGACCCCAGGTATACTTTGTGAATTTTGTACCTGGCCCGACCTGAGTTCCAATTAAGACCTGCAAATTTTCAATGTAAAAATGATAAAAAATATTATTTTATCGAGTCTGGTTCATGTAGTTCTTATTGGGTCTGGGTATGGTTTCTCTTATAGTAAACCCGATTAGACCCATGTCGAGATCCGATATCATACCTGAAAATCTGGTTCAAGCCTGATTCTACCATAGTCCGACAAAACCCGACCCGTTGACACCCTTAATTGTACCTACGACTGAGTTGGAATCTCATGAAAGAGGAGTTGTTATAGATGTGTTCAGCATGCCCAATTGAATAAGAATCGACTCTTGCATAATGTTTTATGCTTTTATGAGTTAGGAAAAATTGATACATGTCATTTTGGGATCATTGAAAAAACTTTTATACATATCGGATTTGGACGCAAAAGTCATGTTCCGAACCAAGCCTTCGAAATGAGGCATGTGCAGTGCAGAGCTGTACTAAGTGAAAAATGCATTGAGTGTAGAAACATGCGGTATGTGTTGTCTTGATCGGTGACGTACAGTGATAGCACAACACACGATAGCCAACAATATCATCCTTAGTGCATCACTGTGTGGCGATACAGGCGTAAAGCGTTGTTTAATTAAGCAGTGCCAGCGGATTAGAGGATATTGTCTTTGTGGATTTGATTAAACACCTCTCGACTTGGAGGAGTTTTCCACGCATAGTGTTTGGATCCACGGGGATGCGTATGGGTTAGGGCTATATCTCCTAGAGATCACCTTAGGTGATTCTAACCGAGTATGGTGACTTAGGGCTAGGTGAGTGAATGCCTAGGTACCGATGAACGAGTCTGATTGGTGCTCTTCACTATGGTGTTCAATCATGAATTGGTCTTCGGACTGTGGGTCATGAGATCTTGTTTCTTCAATCAAGAGGTTTTGTTGTAGCGTGTGCATGGAGTTGCAATACATTCCATGACACACTAGGCTAAGGAAATATATGTATTGTTTGGAAGTGATAGTTGGTATGAGATGGTTATGCACGAAGTGCATGAACCAAGTAGAATACATATTTGGAGATGTGTTTGATCAACTTTTGCTAGGCAACTGCGCATGAAGTGATGCGCATGGCCAATTAAATGATCCAGCACATGAAAAAGTGTTAGTGCACGACGTTTAGCTGTTAGGCTTGCCGGACTGGGCAGTTTGGCACATCGCGGGTTTGCAAAAAATGCTATGCTCATGACAAATTGACATCATAGGAGAAAGATTCACAGAAACCTTGTTATTCAGTGAGTGTGTCACTGAAGAGGACAGTGATGATTTATCCTATTTACGCAAACTTGCGCAACTGAAGTATAGTTGACTGAGAGCGCAGAAGCAAGTTGTTGGCATGATGGTATGGGTCATCTTGTTGATGGTAAGTAAAAGTATAAGGTTGCTCTTCAGTTGGCTAAGAAAACGTGGATAAGCAAAAGATTTATACCAGTTGTACGTTAGGCTTACAAGTGGAGCGTGACGTTTGCCTTATACATGCAGAGGGTGTACATTGAATTCGATTAGATAAATTTGCACATTTGAGTATGAGAAACTTAATTGAACTTCTATGTTCTCTTTCAAGTTTATGGGTTAGTGGAGTGCCCATCTTGAACAGAATGCTCGTTGTTTTGGTCTCTTGAGTTTAGTAATTTCTCTATGATTGTGTGTACAAAAAAAGTTGTTGTTCATGGCTATTCAGTTTGGTTCTTACGAGAATGTTTTGCTGGATCTAGATGAGAGTTGTAGTATGTTGGTTCCGAATGAAAGTTGCAGAGTACTTGCTTCAGATAAGAGTTGCAGCATTGGACCGTGTTGTCCTTTGTATGAACGAGTGCTCAGAAAGATGCTTTAAATGACTATTTTGAGGTGATACGCAATTAGGCATCCATTACATGAGGACTGGGTTGGATTATTGAAAAACTGCAAGTTGGTACTTTAAGGGAGTTAATATTCCTGCGACACGTATTGGTGGTCACTCTTCTCTGCGAGGATCACAGAGGGCTTGAAATTGTCCTTGCTAGAGTCGAAAGGTGCTCCAGCCATGAGCACGATGATGGCAAGTTTGTTGTGCATGCGAGGATAATCCGCTTGTGTATGTGACTACACTGGGATCTTATGAGCAAAAAATGCTCGATGATGTTAGAGCAAAAGATCATTGTCTAAGTGATTTGAGGCGCATTGAAGAATAAGACTTGACGTGCTAAAGGTTGCGGCGATGACGGATGCAAACTAGAACAAGTTAAATAGGGAAAAAAAAGAATACCAAAGATAAGTACAAAGAAAAATTGGCATATCAATTAAGGTTGTGTTCTTACCTGCACTGACATTGTCGAGGATGACAGTGGTTTGGGTGAGAAAGAATGTTCTGAACCAAGCCATCAGAATAAGGCATGTATAGTGTAGAGCTCTACTGAGTGAAAAATGCATTGAGTGTATGAACGTGCGGTATGCATTGGCTTGATCAATGACATGTGGTGATAGCACGACACGTGATAGGCAACAATATCGTTGTTAGTGCATCGATGTATGGCGGCACATACTTGGAGCGTCGTTTAGCTAAGCAATGCCAACGGATTAGAGGATGTTGCCTTTACGGATTTTGTTAAGCACTTATCGAATTGAAAGAATTTTCTACGTATAGTTTTGGATGCACGACAGTGCGTGTGGGTTAGAGCTAATTCTCGTAGGAATCACCTTAGGTGCTTCTAATCGAGTATAGTGATTCGGGGCTACGCAAGTTAATACTTAGGCATCGATAAACGAGTTTGGGTGGTCTTCTTTGCTACGATGTTCAATTATCAACTTATATTCAAATTTAAGGCTGCGAGATCTTCTTTAATGATGAGGTTTTGCTGAAGTGTTTGCATGAAATCACAATACACTTCATGGCATGTTTGAAATTGATAGTCGGTATGAGGCAGTTATGTAAGAAATGCATGAACCAATAGAATACACATTTGAAGATGTGCTTGATTAGTTTTTGTTAGGCAGCTGCAGACCGATGCACAGATTCAATAAAAAGATAAAGCGTAATACAAAATATGCTGGTCACTCCAGCACGTTGAGGGTTTGCTAAAAATTCTATACTTGTGATACGACCCTTTTGCTAAGGCCATTTTACTTTACAATCGCCCTCAGCCAAGTTTGTTTTTTCAAACTTTCCCTTCTTGAACGGGCGGGCTGAGATACCGTAGAGAGGCTGTGGTGAGCCAGCCAACCGAAACAGGTGTGCTCGGAGAGAGAGCATGAGGATCAGGGTGACGGCCAAGAAGCAGCTCCCACTCTCCCCCTTTCCCTTCCTCCTCCTCCTCTCTGCCTGCCTCTTCCTCATCTTCCTCTATTGCTCCTCCTCTTCCTCCTCCGCCACCACCCTCATGCCAAGGGCCACCACTTCCACCGCCACCACCCTCTTACACTCCTCCAACGGCAGCCAGCAGCAGAGGCCGAACCAGAGCTCCTGCGATTACTCTGATGGGCGATGGGTGTACGACCCGCAGGCCAAGCCCCTCTACGACCACACCTGCAAGGAGATCTTCAAGGGCTGGAACTGCATCGCCAACAGAAAGCGCAACGCCCTCGACCTCTTCAAGTGGCGTTGGCAGCCCTACGACTGCGATCTCCCCCGCTTGGACCCCCTCTGGTTCCTTGATCGGTTCCGTGACACCAATATCGGTCAGTGATCTCGAATTTTGTAGTGGGTTTCCGCCATTTCGTGATTATCGGATGTGTTGTGTGTGGTTGGGGTATTGCAGGGTTCGTTGGCGATTCGTTGAACAGGAACATGTTCGTTTCGCTCGTTTGCTCGCTCAGACGGGCTTCCGGTGAGGTGCGGAAGTGGCGGCCGGTGAGGGCAGATCGCGGGTTTACGTTTTTGGGGTATAACCTCACGATTGCGTACCACCGGACGAATCTCTTGGCGCGTTATGCTCGGTAAAGGAGTTCCCCTCTGTCTCCGATTCTCTTTCTTTTTATGAGCTTATTCTGTATTTGGATTCTGTACCGGTTTGATTTTTTGGGTTTAGAGAAGCATGGTGAAGTACATTCTTGATTTCTGTATTTAGCAGCAAAACTAAACTACTGATGTTATTTCCTGTGGAATTATGGCAGTTGAGAAGCATTTTCTTGGTTCTGAATTGTTTTAGTGATCTCATTGGGAGAATGATGGTTATGGATATCTTGCAACGGTTTTTTGAATTTGAACAACCATTGAACTACTGAATCTGTTTAGTAGTTGATCATTCTTTAGAATTTGTGATATTTATGCGCACAGAGGGGTTGGATGCAGCGACTTATCCATAGCAGTGGGATAACATTGGGAAATTGCATATATGCTCTACAATGCTAGTTCCTGCTTTCCTGGATAAATGCCTGTAGCCGAACACCCTTGCGTCATGAGGATTTTTTGGGAAAATTTGTGTTTAATAATGTGTGTGAACGAGTGATATATGCTACGCTATGTTGAACGCCACGATTATTTTGTATTTGAAGGATGGATTGAAGGGGTCTCAAAGTGGTCATAGTGAATTTTTGTGTCAGTTGAATACGATGATTGTTTGGTCTTAGTTGGATCTTATAAAGTGTAATCATTTGCTTGTCGTTGTTGTAGATCTTGAAATCGCTATTTTAGATATCCAGAATAGCAAAGAAGAGGTGGTTTTGAAGATACTGGGAAAAGTCTAAAATGAGATTATTTGGGAACTTGTAGTCTTGGATACTTGGATGTATTCTTTGATTGAAAATTTTGTATGAGTATATGCAGTACATTGAATAATTGACTTATAAGATGGACCTCAACTATGCAGAATAAGTGCATTAATTTATATCATTGACTGAAAAGGCCTGCAATGCCACATTGTCACATATGAAAGACCAAGATTTTAAAAAAGCAATCCCTCTTTTTGTCATTAATGTGCTACCTAACGGCAGTTCTAGAAGTCTTTACTCAACCAGAGTATGATGATGACTTTGTTTTCTTGGACTAAGTAGCAACACTTATTTTTTTAGCTCGTTTATGACATTCATTTGATCTTCTTGCTATGACCAAAAGGTATATCTTTACGTCTTGATATTTTATTTGCTTGAACAATTAGTGAATGGTTTTTAGCTAATTTGGCTATTCCATATGCTTGAGAAAATAAATTATTGATGAAAATTGTATTCAAGGTATATGTGGCATTACTTTGGACATAATCCTAATCCCTATAACTTATTTTCTGATTTCATCTCTTGTGATGCATTTCTCTCATAGTCTCATGTATCATTCAAGGTAATTTTTCGCCTAGGGTTTTTCTTGGAGATATTTTCAAAGGTGGTTTTTCTCAAAAAAATCTTTGGAAAATCTTGGAAGTTCTAAAAATTAAAAATATAAGTAATAATAAGGTAGGAAAATAACAGGTTTTGTATTATATTCTTAGACAAAAATATAAAGGAACGAGTTTTAAAAGCTTTTAAAATAGTAAAAAAAACAAAAAAATAGAAAAACTAAGATTAAAATATATAAAAATAAGAGATTTTAAAAATATCACAAAGATATCATGATAATATCGCAATATTTTGCTGATATTGTTGGCCTAGCTTAAAATGACAATAATATTGTGATATTTTCAAAATATCGGTGATATCAGTGACTGATTTCTCTAGACCTAAAATTTCTCTGTGTTGTTTATATTGGTCTGTAATATTTGTTTCCTTTTCTAGTTCCATGGTATACTTTTGCGGTTGTTTATCATTAGGATGAAGGATAAGGATAAGGATTCTCCCTTTGGTATTGTGCTGCTCGTGTTAGATTATCCTCTTGTTTTGAACTATGTAAAAAAGACATGGCCATGACCCGACACATGACTCAAGGTCGACATGCAAGTTCATTTTTTTTTTTAAAATAGGATACAATGACAGTTTTTTTAATCAATCGAGAACTATTTATTGATATTTTTAATATTAAAACTATAGGAATAATGCTAATCCATGTCAAATTTGTATGTCATAGCGTGTCCGACTTGTGTCACCAATGACACACCTTCTAAATGGGTGTCTTTGAGACCTAGGTTTTGAATGATGTAATATTAGAGAACTTGTCTTATTTTTTGCAGGTGGTCTGCAAGCTCTGATGGTGGTGTATTGGAGTCACTTGGTTACAAGAATGGCTTCAGGGTAGATGTTGATATTCCTGACAGCTCTTGGTCTTTGGCTCCAACCTTCCATGACATTCTTATCTTGAACACAGGCCACTGGTAATCTTCCTTGACGTTCCTGTGTTAAATTGTGGTGCATTGGATCCTTTCTAGCGTTATGAAGCAAAGGTGCAGTGAGGTGTTTATTTGGATGTATTTATATATAATAAATAGAACCATTTTTTGTAGATATTTATAAACAAATAGAAATAAACTATTGTTGTCTGGATGACATATTTAGAAATACATGGATTGCCTCTAGGTCGGATGCAGAGTTGCAAGAAATGTGTACGGGTACATGAGGGCTTAAAAAATTTCTGGTACATTTTTGTTTGAAACACATATTGAAACGGTTCTGAAAAATATTGATACGGGTTTCTAATATACATTAATATGGTTTCTAAAAGAATTCGTATGAGTTTCTCAAAAGTTGATATGAAGTTTATATTTTTATAAAGATACCAATAAATTAAAGTGGTTCATAATATGTAAATCAATCAATATTGTAGAATAGTTTTTTGCACATTATAATATTTATCACTCTCAATAAAAATAGTGTCTTTATAGAATGCAATTGTTGTTTTTATGCAAAAAATGCTAATATAAATGAACTTGATGCTCATTTATAATGTAATAAAAACATGTTTCTATGTAAGATGGTATACATTTTTGAAGTAATTGAGTCGACTTTCTTAAACATTTGGTACTTTAGTTTATGGTTTCGGAGACTAGTTTCGTACCGGTATATGGTATTCGTACACCTGATATGCGATACGCTAGGGTGTATCGAGTACCAATGCAACTATGGTTGGGTGGGATTGGTCCAAATGAGTGTATTGAATTTAAAATCAACTTCACAAATCTAATATAGATCTGAACCCTGAGGATCCAAGTTGGAAGTATGTCGGATCATGTTTAACGTGAATATGGGATCAAGTTGATCCATATGACATATATAAATATTATTTTGGAACTATTTAACTTGTGCAGTAAAAAATTGTGTCAAGGACAAGGTTGGGTCAAAATATAAGCGGATCCATATATGATACATATTAGACCCATGAATTGGTCTGGTTCCACCCATAATGATGGTTGCTTGGATTTGAACCTAAAAAGCTTTCTGTCAACCCATGCTAGTTTCTATTCTTGGATTCTTTATTGAACCAAATTGAGTGGAACCTATGATGATTGCACAATTTAGACTGAATGCATAAACACAAACAAGAAAAATCAACACCTCCTGCCTTATTTATAAGAGTTGAAAGTTTTTGTTATTGTTGTTTACATCTCCTGAATTGTATGTTATGATGATTCATAATGTCTACTGGAAAGTTTTTCGGTTAATAAAATCTTATTCTATTTATTTTATGCAAATCATCATAATGCTCTTCCACATACATCTACTCCTTATTTGTCCAATAACTTTCTTTGCCAAATCAATTTATTGGACTCTAATTTGATAGCGTCACCTAGTTACTTCCATTTTGCAAGTGAATACTTCTATAACCTGTCTGGATCTATCCTGTACAGCTGCTTTATGTTGCACTTTGTTTCAGTGACTTTGGTAAATGTCCTTTATATTGGGGCAACTCCTTGCCTCAAGCTCCTTCCAGGAAGCTCTTAATAGATTTTAAGTTTAATGTCAAGGATGAGTAGAACATTTTATGACGGGGGAACTCTGTTCTCTAATTTGCTTCTAAGCTTCCATAAGATATTTTAAGCTAAAAAATTTAGTAATGAATAATATAATAGTTTCATTTATATAGCTTGTCATTTCCAGATATGATATGCACCTAGTTTTTAAATCATATCTTAACTTCTTGTAGTTATTTACATGTTATAACTGTTAGGTGGTGGGCACCTTCCAAGTTTGATCCAGTGAATTCACCCATGCTCTTTTTTGAAAAGGGTTTGCCCGTAATTCCTCCTAAATCTCCTGAGTTTGGCTTAGATTTGACTCTAAACTACATGGTATGGCATACTTCTTTTGAAAGCAGAATACTTAATCTACCATCTGAGTTTTTCAATTTCTTGTTCTTGTACTGTAAGCATGTGTTCGACGAAAAATTGATTTGATTAAGAAAGTTCATCTGGAAACTGACAACTTCAATGGGTTGCATCTTTCATAATTAGCAGTTTGTGATAAATATGTTATATATACTTGCCTAGAATTTTATATATCTCATTTTTGTTGGTCGTTGTTGTAAAGAAATGAAAGCCTCCAACAAGATCCACCACAATGCTAAAGTGAACACACCAAAAGCCACAAATGGGCTCACTCACAAAACCCACAGAAGGGGGAAAAAACAAGAGGCTAAAATAAATAATATTTTAATGATAACATTTATGCAAAAAAGCATACAAATGGGAGGGGGTTTCACCCCTATATATACACAAGCAAAAAGAGCTTCCAAAGAGACGTTGGGAGAGGCCCAACGACTCTAAATAGAGTCGTTGGACCTCCCTAGCGTCTGTTTTGGTTGACTAGTCAACAAATGTTGACTAGTTCAATTTAAACAAAAAAGTAAAAATTAAACTATCCTAACCTAATTACATATCTATTGAAAAAGAGAAAAATAAAAAAGGAGAAAAATATATATTTATATAAATAAATATACATAATATATATATATATATAAATATATATGTACAATTTTTAACACTCCCTCAAACTTACGGTACAATAACCTAAAGTTTGTCTAATAGAAAGTGAAAATAGGGAGCAACAAGAGGTTTGGTGAATAAATCTGCTAATTGGTATTCTGATGCAACATAAGACTGATCGATGATCTCATGTAGATACTCCTCTCGAATATAGTGACAATCAATTTTGATATGTTTAGTACGTTCATGAAAAGTATGATTGCTGACAATGTAGATCACACTCTTGTTGTGACAACACATGCGGGAGGCTCTTGTCACTTGAGCACCCATTATCAGCCAACAACCTTCTGAGTCAGACTACCTCCATCGTTGTAG
This sequence comes from Nuphar pumila, assembly GCF_984573655.1. Lineage (NCBI taxonomy): Eukaryota > Viridiplantae > Streptophyta > Magnoliopsida > Nymphaeales > Nymphaeaceae > Nuphar > Nuphar pumila. The sequence continues at coordinate 2,366,747 of NC_143249.1, read as the reverse complement.
TTGCCATGATGCAATATTCAGCCTCAGTTGATGAAAGCGAAACCTTCTGCTACTTCTTGCATCATAATAAAATCAAAGATTCACCTAAGAAAACACAAAAACCTGTGGTTGTATGTCTGTTATTGGGATCACCTCAGTCAACATCAATATAAGTAATTAAATCTAAAGAAGATGAAGCAGATAGAAAGCGGCTTCGAGAAAGAGAAGTCTTAATGTCTCTAATAATACGCAAAACTGCTCTCATGTGAACAAAAGTGAGAGCGTGCTGAAATTGACTAGATATGTGTACAACGTGTGTTATGTTAGGTCTAGTAATTGTGTATTGTTAGGTCTAGTAATTAAAAGATAAGAGAGTGCTTCATTAAAGAGTAAGATCTTCAAGAAATTCTCCTTCATCAATTTGCATCTTGGTGTTGGCACTTTCAGGGGTATCAACTCTCTTATCATCTGTGATGCAGACCTAGAGACAATGTCACAAGCAAATTTAGACTGAGATAATAAATATCCTTTAGGAGAGTAAGCAACTTTGATTCTTAAGAAATATTTTAAGAATCCTAAATCAATCATTTCAAAATGTTTTTGAGAAGTTTTTTAATATTTTCAATGTTTTTGTATATCTCTTTCATGATATTGTTATCGGTCCATTAGAGACCATATTGTATTTATGCACTTGTGTAGCCCTTCGTTGACATTGTGATTGTGCACATCTTGTTTCATTTCATGGTATCAAAGCTTCAGGCTCTTGTATTGTTGAAAATCATCTTCGGCGTGCTCTCTTTGTGGTGGTGGACTTCAAGCTTTGTTCTTCAATCTCAAGTTTTCTTCTTCATCATGGGTGAAAGAGAATCTTCTTCCGTCATCTTTTACAAGCTCATCGAAAGCAATTACTTGAAGTAGGCTACCGCAATGGAAAACCATATCAAGGGGAAAAAGCTATGGGGCTTTGTTAGTGAAACCATTAATGAACCCTAACTAAAGATAACAAGAAAAGAAGGAAATCAAATGAAAATCCTCTCCGAAGAAGAAAAGGAGAAGGCTTTGCAAGAGTATCAAGATACAATGGAGGATTGTGAGCAGTGTTGTTAAAAACACGCCTTGAGGCGTGAGGCGGAAGAAGAAGCTATATTATCTTCAAGACAAGGTACGTAATACCAAACAAGGAGATAAGAGTGTAAGAGACTTCTATGGTGTCTTATCTCCTATTTGGGATGAATTGATTATGTTGAAACCTAAATGGGAATGTCCGGCAATTGAAATGAGAAAACAAGTTGAAAGAGAAAATCTTTTCTCTTTCTTATATGGTCTTCGAGCGGAATTTGAGCAAGTTAGGTCCTCTTTGCTTCATAGGACTTCGACTCCTTCTATAAGTGAGGCTTTTGATCAAACTTGTCAAGAAGAAACAAGACTTGGAATGCACAAGTCTACTGATGAGGTACTTGCCGTATCAAGACCCAGAAGTTTTGTAAAATCTTATAAACCACCTTACTTTGAGAAAAAATTCAATGGAAGACATAATGGGGGGCCCTTTCATTGTATGTGAGGCTCATATGTTTTTTTTAACCATATTTGTTATGATAATAAAATAAACTATTTTTACATTGTGCTCTTGTGGAATTTGTGCTTTTGTACATCTCTTTTATGAGATTGTTATCGGTCCATTAGAGACCATATTGTATTTGTGCACTTGTGTAGCCCTTTGTTGGCATTGTGATTGTGCACATCTTGTTTCATTTCAGAAGGTTCCACATATGAATGAATTAATGCAATAAATGCCTTGTATTTTAGAGAAAAAGAATCATAAAACACAAACTTTCTAGGTGGTTTGGAAATTCTAGATAACCTTCTAGTATGAACTTCATGTTGTTCAACATATTAATCTAGTGCACACATCTTGTTTCATTTCATAAGGTTTCACATATGAATGAAATGCAATAAATGCCTTGTATTTTAGAGAAAAAGAATCATAAAACACATACTTTGGAGGTGGTTTGGAAATCCTAGATGACCTTCTAGTATGAACTTCAGTCTGTTCAGCATATTTATCTAGTGCATATGGTTGGTTAAGGTCCCTACGCCTAGAATATTGTAAATAGTTTTTGTTCTTATGAGGTTGCTCTTCAGTAATTATATCATCATGACCATTATCATGATCATATTCATCTATTATATCAAGACCACTATCCAGGTCACATTCATAATCATATTTTTTATGACTTGAACTTAAATCAAATAAAAAAGAATACTCATATACTTCATTCGCCTTTTCAAAGTCAAAGAAGTTTTTTTTTCTAAAAAAGTCACATTACGTGAAATCTATGTCACATGGGTGCGGGCGCGGGCGTGGGTGCGGGGATTTGGCACTTCCAAAAAACCCGGGTGCGGGGGTGCGGCAGGGGAAAACATGTATATATATATATATATATATATATATATATATATATATATATATATATATATATATATATATATATATATATATATATATAAGTGGATCCGGGGGTTCCCCCGACGCGGGTTTTTTCAAATTTCATTTTATATACAGCTGCACGATAGCGCACCCATCTCGTCAGGAGAACAATGAATACTAATAGCCAGCAAGGCTACCACCATCATTATCATTTATTATGGAGAGAGAAAATCCTTTACGAAAAAGAAGGATTAACAAGGCTACCACCATCATTATCATTTATTATGGAGAGAGAAAATCCTTTACGAAAAAGAAGGATCAGCAAGGCTACCACCATCATTATCATTTATTATGGAAAGAGAAAATCCTTTACGAAAAAAAGGATCAGGATTGAAAAGGCAGGAGCAGCAGCAGTTGTCAGCAGATTTTTTTTTTTAAAATTTCGCAGCCCATTTCATAGGGCAATTTTTTTTTAAAAAAAAAAAATCCAAAAAAAATGGACCTAAATGATCTTGGGTGTGATCAACGCACCCAGGATCGGGTTGACCGCACCCGCGTCGAGTCACATCGACGTGGGTGCGGCACCCTGCTAGCCGAATCCCTGTGACATAGCGTGAAATATATAATTTTTTATTTTTAGGATCAAAGCACCTGTAGCTTTTTTGGTTATCTGCATAACCAAAAAAGGCACAAGGAATAGCACGAGGGGAGAGTTTATCATTTTTGTTAATAAAAACAAAACATTTATATCCAAAAATTCTTAGCCTAGCAGAATCAGGAGATACTTTAAAGAGTTTTTCAACTGGTGTTATATTTTGCAAAGAAGAAGACATTCTATTGATGAGATACATAATAGTTAGGGTTGTTTCAACCCAAAATTCTTGACACTTGATTTGCTATTAGTAGAGCTCTGATTGTTTCCATAATATGTCTGTGTTTTCGTTCAGCCAAACCATTTTGTTATGGTGTATGAGGTGTGATACCATACAAATTTAGATAATCTTTAAATTCCTTTGATAAAAATTCTCTCACTGAATCTATGCAAAAAATAAAAATATCATTTTTAAACTTATTTTTGACCAAGTTGTGAAATATTTGAAAATATGAGAAGACCTTGTATTTATGTTTGAGAAAGTAGATCTAAGTATACCTAGAAAAATCATCAGCAAAAATCACATAGTATACATATCCACCCTTTAATATAACTAGTGTTTTAGCTCAAGCAGTATAGAAGAAAAGAAAGTTCTTTCATGAAATGGTAATCTCTTCATGAAAGTTCTTTACACGTAAATTCTTTCTAAATTTGGAAAGTGTTAAATTTAGGATACATTAGGATGACCAAGTCGTTTATGCCATATATCCAACTCTAATTTCTTAACATTATGACAAAAGGTATCCTTGAGTATTTTCAAAATATCCCTGTAATAGAGACCTTTTCTATGGCCTTCCTCAATAAGCTTCCTTGACTGACGATCCTGTGCCCAATAACCATTAGAACTAAATGAGACATTATATCCATGGTCAAATATTTGTGAAACTAATAAGAGATTTAAATTTACTTAGGAATATATCTAACTTTTGAAATGGTAAATTTTTTGGAGTTTTGTAAGATTTTTTCAAAATTCTCTATTCCTTCTATTTCAAGAAATTTACTATTGGCTGTAAAAACATTTGACATGCTTGAGTTGGTATGATATTCATATAAATTTTTACTATTAGGGGTCATTTGAAAGGAAGCACACGAATAAAAAAGTCAAAGAGTTTTACCGGGATCAGAGAAGGATGAAACTGCTGCTTCAGTTGAGGCTTCATTTGAAGAAGATACTCCTTTGAGAAGTGGTTGGAGAATCTCCATAAGTTGTGACATTGATATGGGTGCATCATTAGTTTCTTGTGAAGAGCCAACTGAAGCCACTTTCTTTTTCTCCCTTCTTCTAAACCTTGGGCATTAAGGTTTAGTGTGCCCAGGTTCATGACAGTCTATGTCACATGGGTGTGGGTGCGGGAGCGAGTGCGGGTGCGGGGATTCGGCACTTCCAAAAAACCCGGGTGCGGGGGTGCGGCAGGGGCAAAAATGTAAAAAAAAAATTATATATATATATATAATTTTGAAGTTTTAACAGTTTAACATTTATTTTAAATTATTTAAATGTTATAAGGCATAATAATTTATTTTAATTTTTCATGATTTTCTCCTAGGTTTCATCTAGGTGCAGTATGGAAATGGACCACTGTTTCTTAGTCATTGTCACCAATCCATGTGTTATATTCTAGATAATTAGCAGTCTATACCACTCAATGAACTTCTTCATGGAAATGAACGAAAAACTCGGTTTAAGATTAAGCTAAATCAGGACTTTCACCATGCTTCTCCATGAATGTAAAGGCATCTTCTAGAAAATAAAAGCTCTTAAAGGAGAGGAATATGAATGTCACTAATCTTCTTGATGGGTACTAGTGACCTTACCTGGAATCAGGCATGCAAGTGGTTTCATTTAAGCATCCATTAAATCAAGCAGACATTCATTTAGTGGTCAAGACATTGACAGTGGACCCATTACTTGCAGGTTTTAAAAACAGATTGAACCAGAACATCAATTCTGTGCTAACCCTCCAGGCAAGGAGCTTCTGCATTCATTTCTACCACCAAGCACACCCTTGAATTGCAACATGCATTTGAACTTATTTATTCTTAGTCATGCATTTGAGCTTATTAATTCTTAGATATACACTGCATACTTAGTTAATTCCATGGCTGGTAGCAAGCGCCTAGTCCCACCACGCAAAATAAAAATGAAGAAGAGCAGTGAATAAGATTACTTCCACTGTTGCCATGCTTCAAGACACATACGCAACATTCAACAGTGGATGACTTACTAGATACCATTCAACAATTTATAACATTTAAATAAAGGGGAGGGGCTCGGCCCCTCCCCTGTCGACCCAAAAAAAGAGCTAGATGGGGGAGGGGCTCGGCCCCTCCTGTGCCGAAAAACGAGGGAGCAGGGGAGGCTCAGCCCCTCCCCTGCCGACCCAACAAGAGACCGAGAGAAGGGGGGGGGGTGCTCGGCCCCTCCCCAGCCGACCCAAGAAGAGAGTGAGAAACATACCTGCGAAAGGAGCCTGGGAGGCGGCGCTGGGGGCGGCGGAGCTGGGGCGGCGATGGGAGAGCTCGAGCTCAGGGGGAGAGAGAGGAGAAATTAGGGCAAAAGATTTTTTTTGCCCTAATCCTCCTCCTTTTCATCGGGGGAATTTTTTTTTTTACGCCCAAAGTATGGACAAAAATGACCCTGGGTGCATTGACCGCACCCAGGGTCGTGTTGATCGCACCCGATGCCGCACCCGCACGCGAACCCGCGTCGCGTCGCGTCGACGCGGGTGCGGCATCTGTTTTGCCGAGTCCCTGTGACATAGATGACAGTTTTTACAAATATTTTTTTCCTGTCATAATCATTGCCTTGTTTCCAATAAGGCTTGTTATTATGCCCATTTCCTTGTTTTCAATGAGGTGACTTGTAGAGGCGCATGTAGTTTCTCAATTTAGAGATGGCCAAAACAGAGTCGTCTTCATTTTTCAAAGTGTGTCATTTTAGCCTATTCTCTTATATACTCAATTCTTCAATAGTATCAACAATAGAGGGTGATTTTCTTCTATGAAGAAGAGTCGATTTGGTGCTTTCAAACTCTGTTCTCAAGTCATATATAAATTGATAGAAATGTTTTGCATCAAGTTGCTTTTGTCGGAGCTCTATATTTTCCGCACAATGCTCACTTAGGCTCAAAAATAGATAATTCTTCCCAAAGTTTGGACAATTCATTGTAGTATTCCCTAATATTTTTGTCTTTTTGAGTCCGTCCAAACTTTATTTTGAAGATTGCACACATAATCAATATCCTTAAGAGAGTATATATTCTTAAGGTATTCTCAAGCTTTGTTGGCATGTTCAAATTTTGCGAGACTAGAGCATTTTTTAATATCCACGCTATTGATTAATCAAGGCATGATCTTGGCATGTTCCATTCTCCACTCTTTTCATTTTTTTTCATAAGTAGCTAGTGCCTTAGTCTTCTCACAATATGTAAGAGGCACATTTTTTTCCTTCTTTACCTTTGTGAAGTCTAGTTTAGGTTTCAGATTAGAAGATAATCTTTTTCTCCATATGTGGTGCTACATTATTGAAGACCGCATTACAAAATTAGTATCATTGAGTTTCATGGGTACGATGGTGACTTTCTCATTGTCATCCATCCTTACAACGTAGAGAGAAAGAGAAAAAAAACAAAAAGATAATAGATGAGAAATGAGAGAGTAGTAGTACGAGCACACCATCACGAATACACAAGCACTTTCATCATCAAGAAATTCTTTCTTTCTCTCATGAGCACGAAAAATGAGGCAATACGCAATCCTCAATAGTCAAGAGCGAACCTTGCTTTGATACCATATAAAGAAATGGAAGCCTCCAACAAGATCCACCACAATCTAAAGTGAACACACCAAAAGCCACAAATGAGCTCACTTACAAAACCCACACAAGGGGCAAAAACAAGAGGGTAAAATAAATAATATTTTATTGATAACATTTATGCAAGAAGCATATTGGGAGCGGGTTTCACCCTATATATACACAAGCAGGAGGAGCTTCCAAAGAGACGTTGGGAGAGGCCCAACGGCTCTAAATAGAGTCGTTGGACCTCCCCAACGTTTCTTTTGGTTGACTAGTCAACAAATGTTGACTAGTTCAATTTAAACAAAAAAGTAAAAAATAAACTATCCTAACCTAGTTACATATCTATTGAAGAAGAGAAAAATAAATATGGAGAAAAATATATATCTATATAATTAAATATACATAATATGTATATATATATATATGTGTGTGTGTGTGTGTGTGTGTGTGTGTGTGTTAGCGCGTACAAATTTTAACAGTTGTATGTTCTTGTTGTCAAGGTTTTCTGATCCCCACCTATGGCAGTTGTTTGAGATGTATTTCTGGTGTATCTTATAGCACCTCCTATAATATTTATGAGAAGGGAATGCCAAATATATGGTTTGGGATGGTGCTGCAATTGCTCAAGAATACCAGGAATGATGGTTTCCATTTGCTGAGATGAAATACAGAAATGGGAAGGAAATGTGGGTGGTATCAGTCAATCCTAGTGAAGCATTCCAATATTTTGCTTTGAGCTGAATATTTTAATGAAAGTGTTCTCCCATTTCTTCAGGAGGGAGCTTTCTTATGTTTCCAATCTCATTTCAAAATATCTTTTGAGTTTTTAAGAAATTAGATGGTATCAGTCAATCCTCGTGAAGCATTCCAATATTTTGCTCTGAGGCTGAGCTGAATATTTTAATGAAAGTGTTTTCCTTGATAATGATGAGAGACTGTTATGAGGCAGTAAGGCACCTGTGGCAGAAAGGTTTTGAAAACATTTTAGTTTTCTGTCATGAATTTTCATTACTTGGTATTAGCTGCAATCTTATACTCATGAATCACATTACTATATTTGATCATATGCATCTTGGTGTCGTAATTTATAAAAATATCAACCTGACAGTTGAAACTTTATTTTGGAGCATGGTGTTAAATTTTTGATAAATTGTTTATGTTCGGTTGGATAGTAAGCCATATTGTACAATTTCATGCCCAGATTATTTTGTTATGCAGACACTGTTCGTGGAGAGACAAATGAGAGACAGTTCCGTGAAAATTTTCTGCTCACAGTCTCCAAGGCATTTTGAAGGTGGTGATTGGAATGAAGGTGGTTTTTGTCAGCGCACAAAACCTTTGCTAGAAGAGCAGGTACCTTATGTTTTTACTGATTTTTATGTGTCATTGTATGCTTTATACGTGGTAATGCAATGTTTTTAGAAACAAGCCTTATGTGATTTCTGTTATATACACTTTTGTCTTCATTTTTTTTGGACTTACCACGTATAAACCTCTTAAAAGGCTATACTATATAGCAGTTATTTTCAACATAGGGCTTTGGTTCATCTTTATTAAGGTTCTGTTACCTATGATCTCTATTTCAACACTATAATTATGCTTTGTTAAGGATCACACCTTACTGAGCAGTAAAAAAGCATAAAACACACACAAGTTTCAAGAAAATGATTGCATGCTAAGGATGCTTGAAATGCTTATGGAGAAAGGCCTAGGGCTTTTTCAAAGAATGGGTTGCCGATCGAGCAAAATATATTTCAGAAGAGGGGGATAAAAAAAGGAGACATTAAAAGAGGTTTTATCAAAAGGACTAGAAGCAGAACTGGGTTGAAGAGTGACGACAAATATTTCACGAATTGCAATAATGCATTAACTTTAGTATTCCTTTGTGCAGTTGAGTGGATTTAAAAGGAAAGCTCCAGTTTTCTCACTGATTTATTTTGTTGATTGGTTCCTCTTATCAGGTGGAGCAACTGTTTTTGCTAGAGAATAATGGAACAAATATAGAAGCACGCTTGGCAAATGAGCACATGTATCGTGCTATAAAAGGCACAAGTTTTCAAATTCTGGACATTACCCGTATGAGTGAATATAGAGCCGATGCTCATCCATCAAGTTCAGGAGGGAAGAAACATGATGACTGCATGCACTGGTGCTTGCCTGGAATTACAGATTCATGGAATGACTTGCTTGTTGCTCATCTAAATAGAGTTTGAAATGTATGTGTGCATGTGTCCTTTATTTATTCGTTTATTTATATACATATAATATAAAGTTGGTGCTCATCCATCAAGTTCAGAAATCAGGAGGGAAGAAACATGACGACTGCATGCACTGGTGCTTGCCAGGAATTACTGTTCCAAGGAATGACTTGCTTGTTGCTCCTCTAAAAAGAGTTTGAAATGCATGAGTGCATGTTCTTTATTTTTACATTTATGGAGGGAGAGAAGAGGGAGGGAGTAAGCAGGGTTGGTCTCTGTATGTTGGACTCGTACCACAGGTTCTTGTAGCATCTGTCCATGCAAAAATTTGGTCAGATGGCACCACCCCCACCCTTGTGAGAGGGTGCCAGGTTTGGTCTCTGCATGTTGGACTGATATCACTGGTTCCGGTAGCATATATCCATACAAAAAATTGGTCAGTTACCATTTGGTCAGATGACACCATCCATCCCCACCCCTTGTGTAGTGGCATCCATACCCAAATGATGCCAGTAACCTAAGAATTTGAGGTGAGGGTGGTTGGGCTGGGCTTGGTGTTCTCAAAACCCCTTTTGGTTAGGGTTTGAGAACATGAAAAGCGTCTCCTTCTGGTGATGTTCTAACTTGGACCGAGTATGGTTAAAGTGCTACTAGTGTCAACAGTGGCTGGCTAAGGATTCTGGGTCAATGCCTTGGTTGTCAGGACCTACAATAGTTGTAATAGTCGCCTGCCTCATTGGACTGCCAGATGATGAAATCCTCCTCAGGGCATAATGACTTATGATGGAGGTCTAGGAATTCCATAAAGGAGCTGGGTGATGTATAGCCATTTGAATACCTTCTGCGTTCCATTCCAACAGAGATCTAATAAGATCACTTCCAATATGGAGGAGATAGTCAATGATTGTCCTCCCATGCCATAATCCATCCAAAATTTCACCCTCATACCATTCTTCACGTTCCGAGAAACCATAATGGATAGATATGCCATGCCATGCCATGCCCATGAACCCCTAGAGATGTGATGAGAACTCCAAAAGCCATTCCTTGCCATTTATTTTGTGTATCAAATGTTTGGAACTTCAAAATCGAAATGAGAGACATGTTTTAACACTACAAAAAGGAAAGGGTGTCCAATTAGTCAAACAATTTATGAGACAAAAAAAATACTGATTTTTTAATTCTTTATTTGATGATTAAAAAACTCTATGATCAATATAAAGTCATTTATACGGTTGTAATTCTAGCTGAAATTAATAAATTCACGATAAAGAGCATAGTTGGATCCAAAAGGGAAACCATAAGGATGCATATATAAAGGCTTAAACACTGAAAAACTAGTGTGTCCAGAAGTGTTTGTGTCAATGTAGCCAAGTGTTAGATACGAACATAGCTGGCTGGTAGGATGACTGTTAATGTGTTAAATATGTGCTGGGTGCCTGGACCTGGATTATTCAATATAGAAAGGAAACTAGTTGAGAAAAAGTGGATCATCCGATTACGATGTATAAGAAAGATCAAGCTTGCAAATCAACAACTCAGAATTTTCATAAATATTCATGCATCTAAAAATTGATTTTTTTCATTGAAAATACAAGATCCAACAGTTGTTTCCTAGCAAATTGACCATGCCAAGTGCATCTGCAATGTTGGATTTGCAAAAAAAAGTATCGGAAATCCCAAGTTCATACATTGGTTCACATATTTCTAGTTAACAAATTCTAATGACTATATATATATATATATATATATATATATATATATATATATATATATAGAGAGAGAGAGAGAGAGAGAGAGAGAGAGGTGTAACGTCAAACAGCAAAAAGTTCGACGTTACATTGGACTTGCGCACGATCAATGCCGCACGAAAGTTAAAAAAATAAAAAGACCTTTAGTGGTGCATGAAAGTGCCACTAAAGGTTTGGCAGCTTTAGCGTGCTTCTTGAGTGCCACTAATGATCATTAGTGGCACGCAAAAAGCACCAGCTTTGTTTAACCAGCGCCTTACTTGACCAACCTTTACTGCTGCTTTTGTAAACCACTAAAGGTATTTTTTTTGTTTTTTTTACAACGGCCGGACACACATCGTAAGCGCAAACGTTCGACTGCTGTTTGATGGTTGAGGCATTCGATGATACGCCGACTTATATATATATATATATGTGTATATATATATATATATATATATATATATATATATATATATATATATATATATATATATATATATATATATATATATATATATATATATATATATATATATACACACATATATATATATATATATGTGTGTGTGTGTGTGTGAATGTGTGAAGGTGGTAGCTGCCTACCACTTTGTTGGCCTACTGCCAGCTTGCCACGAGCAAATGGTGTTTTCAAGTTGTTTTTAAAAAATCTGACCATTTAGGAGTGTTCGGAATGATCGATTTTGTTATGTAATGACACTTTTTTTTTTATATATTTAATGGAGAAACTGCCCCCAAGATTAGAGACCAAGCCATGCTGGCTTTACCTGCTGTACTTGCGATCACTGTCCTGACAGCGTAAAACTCTGTGGCTTACCCCTTGGCCAATGGAGTCGCCATGCTTCTGCTTGTGGAAGGGATGGTGCCCATGAGATTTGAGAAAATGACACTTAGATCATAATTTTTTTTGGAAAAAATGATTTTCTTAGTCTTGAATATTTATGAAAATTTTAGACTGACAATTTTTAAATCATACAAAAACCTACCTGTGTGTTAGAATCAGACAATCCAAAAGTCAATTTTTATAAAATCAAGCATGTAGAGCTATACAGTGAGATTTAAAGAAAGCATGTAAAAAACCCTTTAAAAGCCACAAAAGTGATATGTAGCTACTATTTTTCTTATATATATGAATGCATTTTTTGAGGAAAATATATGTATACACCTGTCTCTCTGTCTATATATACCGTCCAGGAATCGACCAAAAAAACCCTTTATGCACCTTAAAAATTGACGAAAATAATCTCATATAACAGGTAATGGGTTGGGCCTGGTTCAGGTCATATCCAAAACTGGTCTGACCCATACCTATGCCAGCAAGAGTTAGCACGGTTATGGCGCCTTTTAGGAAGTACTCTTATTACATAGCCTTCTATGCGCTCATAATTTCATCATATCTTTCACTGGCTGAGGAATCAGCTTTTTGACTGGCAGATAGATCTGAAATAGAAAGCAGAAAAGACATGCTGCCATTCACAAAGGTATATTTTTCATCAACCTCTTCCATCTCCCTGCTAATGGTGAAAATGCCCTTGTTTTTTTTCAGGTGTTAGCACTGCAGTATGCCACCTTGATTTATCATTTTTTAAATAATGCAATATAAATGAACTTATAGGATCTTGATATTTTCTATTCTAGGGTAACTGAACAGTGTTGATTGGTGATTGAAAGATTGTTGTTTTAATATTTGAATATAGGAAGTACCATCTCAATGATTTTTTGCTTCTGGTAATTGTAAAATGATCGCTTAAAACCTATGCCAAAAGCATTATCTCAGGTATCTAGTCTCAAAAGAAAAAGACAACCATAATGCCTTAAGGAAGCAAAACGTTAACTAACTATGAAAAAATGATCCAAAGATTCAATCTTCCTGTTGCTTTCCTAAATGGCAACCATTGAATCAAATATTTTATTTTGTAAATTGCATAAGAAATGTGGTCTATATTCTACAAATTAGATTTTGTTCCAATGACTAGGTATTGGATTATAAACCAAATAAGAAAATAATTGCAAGGCCTGAAAAAACATACCTAATTGCTATGGGAACTGTACACCGGGCCTAAAAATGACCGAGGCAATGCCAAAGGATTCTATGCAGTCATGTTGGAAAGAAAGGTACATAATTTTTATTGGTGGAATTGCGGCAGTTACGGGGCACCAAAAATGTGAAGGATGTTTCTGAACTGAGCGGTAAGAATTCTTGCACACATTTGTCATTTGAGAGAGATTTTTTGGAACTTTTCGTACGTTGTGACTCATTTTACTGCTTCAGAATGTGGGAAAACAATTCTGATAGTGTGAAAATTGTGGGCTCCCAGGATGTTTTGAAAAGTATGCAAGCTAGGGTTGTACTACCATTTAACATTGTATCTTACCTACAACGATGGAAACAGTCGCAGCCAAAGGCATTCTCCATTACTGGTTTGCTGCTTAGCTACATATGCTGCAAAGAATCAAATTCCAAAAGTTAAGTTGTGCTACTTCGATTAATGTTGTGCATTTTTGCTTCAGTGGTCCTAATCTTTGTCTAGGATCAAATGGTAAAAAGATACAATACCAAATGATCTGGTATAATGCTGAACATCTGTATGATTAGAGCATCAAATTGGGCATTAGGCATTCTTAAAGGTTGGTGTACATCTTTAATGGTGAACAAGCAGCTGAATGAAACAAAATTAGCAGCAAAAGATTGCCAGATTTCCTAATTCTCTTGTAATATTTGCAGAGTAGTGCCACTCCTATTTAGCTTTTTCACATTGACCGTATATCGAGTGTATCGTTGATAGTTACCTCTGATCTGCGTTAATATTGCTGTCTATGCTACACTTTAAATCCTGGGTTCCACTTTAATATCTTCAAGAGGTTGCAGGATATGAACACACGCATGCAGCCCCACAGTTTAAGCATTATTGAACTGGAATAATGCCAGCATAGTTGACTTCTTGCATTGCAGATGCCATCTTAGTGAGGATGTGTTTGGACTTTGGAAGTTGGAATTTTTTGGGCCATAGAATTCCTGAATTTGGATATCAGGATAGGTTTTTTAAGGTTCTCTTACAGATCTAGGATTTTGCATTTGGGCCTTAACAGGTTGAGCTTAAAAACAGGAAATCGGCATTTTCGGAATGTTCTGGAAAGTGGGTTCTAAATATCGAATTCCAAACATGAGAATCGTGCACTGTTTTGGAGTTCCAGAGTCCATCTGTACAAGTGCCTAAGCTGTCTAATTGCTGCCCCCGAAAATGAAAGCAAAAGCTTGGTGCAACAGCGCAGGAGTTTCAAATCTTTCTCTTTCAATTCACTGTGCAAGTTGGGATGAGATTAATACTCGAAACAGTGCATGTGAATTCCCCACAAATTGGTACAACCAATTGCGTACGTGTCAGGGAATCGCTAGGAGGCTGGTCCTTGTGTCCACTGCTAGTCTGAATTCAGTGCATCTTAGTATGTTGCAGGCCCAAGACTCAACCAGGCATAATGACAATTAAAGAGATCAGAACTTTGACCATGGATCTTACCATGAAGAACATGGTCTGCCTTTAATTGGTTTAACTTCCGCTTTTCTTAAGCGTCGGCTGCGATTAACTGAACTCGGGATCCATTTGTTACCTCATCAAGAAATACATTTGGCATTCCAATGTGCTTCCAATTGATTTTGTGTGCTGTAGCATATCCTGTAAAAACCACCCCGACAAAATGGTCGGGGGGGGGGGGTGGCTATAAAAATCCCTCACAGTGTTTCTCCTCCACCAACCGATCGAGCCCTAAATGGGTTTGGTGTAGTGGGATGAGGCCTAGGTAGATAGGCAGGCGGTCTAGGTTCAAATCCCATGGGCATCACTCCTTGAGCAAGCCAAAGCATGGCGACTCCCTCGGGGCAAGTAATAAGCCCATGAAGTTTTATTTTGTCAGGACAATAATCGTAAGTATGACAGACAGATGCGACTAGGTCTCTTATCCTGGGGGTGGTTTCTTATGTACATATAAAAAAAATTAGCCATATTTTCTCTGTATACTTTTCCTCTGAGAAGTAATACCAATCGGACTCAGACCCTCGAGGTCCCAGATCGAGGTGTTATAAAATGATATCAGAGCCAGGTTCACAAAAAATTGATCATCATTCATAACCAAGTTCAATGACATAGAATATGATATAAGTATCTGCTCGTTAAAAATACATTAGTAATTAGGTTATTTTGTGATTAAGAATGGCTAGCGAGCACAATAATTACAAAGACCCTAAAACGTAAGAACCTTCTGAAATGCCCATTGTAGAAAAAAAGAGTTTATCACTGCAATAACGATGATTACTGGAGTCATGATGAGCATGACTCAAATTGTTAGAGAGTTGACACCACAACCCTTTCCGATTTATATCATAGCAAAAAAAAGAGACGTGTACCAATAGGATGACTCCAACACTAATTAGGAGCGATGACCACAGCCTAACGGGCGAGGGATTCACCAGTTCCACTATCAGAAAACTCGGTCAGTGTGCGAGCGAACGACGAAGAACTGGATGACGACTTAAGGAGGAGTCGAAAGGAAAGCATCCCCTAGCGTGAACTATGCATCTCGGGGAGGGTCTATAATGGATAGTGTATGAGGATGATATATGTCCCGAACCAGCTACACAGTTGCTATTTGTGTAGCAATCAAGAAGTTTTGAATCCGACCGTAGAGTTTTTTATTGAAGAAACCAGAAGAACGACAATTCAGGTCGTAGAGGCAGCATGACACACTGTACAAGTGAATGAAAGTGGCCTAGGACTAGCACAGGGACGCGCAACATTGAAAAGTTCATAGAAAGGAGGCACGAATGAAAATCTCACTCTTACGCTCGCCTCACCTACCTTTACTCCTGCTTCACACACATACAATATGTGTACTCTTCTTGTGCCTGAAGATCCCACTGTTGATATCGCATCACCTACCTACACTCCAATTTTGCTCCCATACGACTTGAATGCTCCTCTTATGACTCACCCTTAGCAGACACATAGGAGTTCAAGGAGAGAACCAAGCTTCGGATGGATTGAAGAGTGATATGATGTCACATTTAAAAATACTTAGCTTTATTTAGTCTAGTTCGATTATCTTTTGTTTTACTTTATTTTCTTTTTGCTTGCTTAATATTATTTTCTTTATATATACTGGGATTATTAATGAAATAAAATATTTTTGACAAAATAAGTATCATAATTGCATGCAAGTGAGGAAATTTTGTGCAAATATAACTTAACCTACATAAATAATGATAAATCAATTACATGATAATTTCAATTTAGCATATGTGTTGTTTGACTCTGGAGTTATACATAGTTTTACCACCTCAACTTTTGAAAAACAATTACCAGTTGAACTTTCACGATTAATTGTTTCTTACTTGATAAAAACACTTATAAGTGAGTCCACCGTAGTGGACACTGTGTACAATAATTGTATAGTAAAAATAGAGAACCATGAGTTGCCTATGAATTTGTTGTAACTCGATTTCAAAGATATAGATACAGTCTTAGGTATGGACTGGTTGTCGAACCACCATGCTACTATTGATTACAGAAAGAAGTGCATTAGTTTTTAAAACCCCTAGCTCCAACTTTCACATATCAAGGTGTTAGGAAACTATACAGGTCAGTGATTATATTATGCTTGAAGGCCAATAAATATATTCAAGAATGGTGCATTGGATTTCTGGCTTATATGAAGACTGATAGGAGAAAGAACCTCACCATATCAGATGTCGACATAGTTCAAGAATATGCAGATGTTTTTTTGAAAGAACTATCAGGTCTCCCTCCTGATCGAGAGTTGAATTCCAGATTGATCTTGTCCCAGGAACAACACCCATTTCAAAGGCCTCTTATGAGATGGGACCTGCAAAACTTAAGAAACTCAATAAGCAACTGTAAGAATTATTGGAGAAAAGTTTTATACGATCATCGGTATCTCCTTGAGGTGCTCCAATTTTATTCGTTAAGAAGAAAGATGGATCACTGCGAATGTGTATATATTATTAATAATTAAAGGTAGTGACCATCAAGAATAAATATCGATTGTCGTAGATTGATGACTTGTTTCATCAACTTCAAGAAGTTGCATGCTTCTCGAAGTTGGATATGAGATTGGGTTACCATCAGCTAAAAATTAAGAAAGAATATATGGCTAAGACGACTTTTAGATCAAGATACAACCAATATGAGTTTTTGGTATTGCATTTTGGTCTGACTAATGCACTAACAACTTTTATGGATATGATGAACAAAGTTTTCAGACCATATTTGGATAAATTTGTTGTAGTATTTATCGATGACGTCTTTATTTCTTTAACTATGAGGGAGCAACATGAAGAACACCTGAGGATACTTATGCAGACAATCAGAGAATATCGTTCTATGCAAAAATTTTGAAGTGTGTATTATGGTTGGAGCATATGTCCTTCATTAGATATATCATATCCAAAGAAGAAATTATAGTAGACCCTGCGAAGATTGAAGCAGTCACCAATTGGGCTAGATCCAAGAATCCTATAGAAATTCGTAGTTTCTTGAGATTAGCTGGGTATTATCGACGATTTGTGAAAGGATTTTCTATGTTAGCAACTCCAATGACAAAACTCACTAAGAAAGATATAAAGTTCAAGTGGAAAAACAAGTGTGAATAAAGTTTTTAAGAGATAAAGAAGCATTTGACCATTGCTCCAGTGTTGATTTTATCTTCTGGATCTAGAGGCTTTATTATTTACAATAATGCTTCTCATAAGGGATTGGGTTGCATTTTGATGCAATATGGTAAGGTGATAGCTTATGCATCTTGCCAAGTAAAAACATATGAAGTTAACTATCCAACGCATGACTTTGAGCTAGCAGCAATGATATTCGCCCTTATGATATGGAGGCACTACCTATAAAGCAAATAGTTCAAAGTTTTTATTGACCATCAAAGCCTCAAATACTTATTTTTGCAGAGAGACTTGAACTTGAGACAAAGGAGCTGATTTGAATTTTTAAAAGATTATGACTTCGAGCTGAAATATCACCCAGAAAAAGTGAATATAGTCGCTGGCGCTCTTAGTAAAAAGTCAGAAGCATTGGCCAGACTTGTAGATTGGGATTTATTTTCTTCAGTTGCGCATCATAAAGCAAAAGCTCAATGCTTACCAGGTCCCATACTATGGATTCAGTATGAACGATTGTAGATAGGCTAATTAAGTCAACCCACTTCTTGGCTTGTAAGATGACTCACACTTGTGACCAGTTGACCCAACTTTTCATCAGAGAGATAGTCAGACTTCATAGAGTACCCAATTTGATTATTTCGAATAGAGACTCAAAGTTTACGTTACGATTCTTGTAGAGTTTTCAGGAGGCAATGGGGACACTGTTAAAAATGAGTACGATATTTCACCCGCAGACAGATGGACATTCAGAGCAAACCATTGAGATCGAGGAAGACATGTTGCGAGCATGTACTTTAGAGTATAGTGACTCTTGGAATGACATTCTACATATGATAAAGTTTGGCTACAATAATAGCTTTTAGGCAAGCATAGGCATGGCTCCATTTGAGGCACTGAACGATCGACAATACAGAACACCCTTGTGTTGAGATGAGGTTTGAGAAAGAAGATTGTTAAAGCCTTAATTGATATAGGGTACATTTTTTGGCAGTGCAAATTCGATAGAAAAGTTATACAGACCAAAGACAATGCGAGTTAGAATTTGAGCAAGGTGATCATGTATTTTTGAAGATATCTCCCTTTAAAAGAGTAATACATTTTGGTCGAAGAAGAAAATTGAGTCCAAGATATATTGGACTCTTTGAGATACTCGCGAGAGTTGTTCAGACAGCATACCGATTGACTTTGCCACTTTTTTTGTCCAGAATTCACAATGTATTTTATGTCTCTATACTACGAAAGTATGTGCTTGATCCCTTCCACATATTAGATGCAGTCGAGTCAGTATTGAAAATCTATAATGATCTGAGCATGAGTGAGAAACCTATAGAAATCTTAGATGCGAAAATGCAGGAGCTGAAAAATAAAGAGATACCACTGATATAGGTGATATGGGGTCATTACAATAAAAATGAGGCCAAATGAGAGCGTGAATCAGACATTCATGCATAATTTCTATAATTGTTTTCAAGTAATATTTAGGATAAATATTTTTTTAAGAAGGTTATAATTGTAAAACCACCTCGACGAAATTATCAAAAAGAAGAAATAAAAAAATTAGGAGAAGACAATTCTCCTAAATTCAGGAACCGCCTTCCCAAATCGCATAGAGAGGAGGGGTGGGGTGAGGATAAACCTCAGCCCCCATGGTCGACGAGTAGGGGTGAGGTTTATCCTCACCCACCAATCGAGCAAGAGAGCGTCAGAGGGAACAAGGAGTTGCAGAAAGAGAGAGAGAGAGGGAGGGGCACATGTAAGATGCTTCTTCTCCTTCTTTCTTTTTCCAGTCGAATAGAGTGTCTGCAACCATGACTGCCGACGAGTTGTAGGTGAAGAAAGAAAAACAACTTTGCTATCAAGAGAGCGAGAGAGAGAGAGAGAGAGAGAGAGAGAGAGAGAGAGAGAGAGAGGCGGTTGGCCGGCACTGGTGGCTGGCCCCTCTAAGAAAGAAGGAGAGAGGACCGGCTTCAACGGTCAGCCCTTCTGCATCTAAAAAAAAAGAAAAGAAAAGAAAAGAAAAGATGGAAGGGTCTCACCCAGACCGAACAAGGTAAGTAAAAAAAGGTATCGGGTTGAACCTGTTCATACCAAATCGGTTCAGATCGAATCAATTCAGACCGAACCGAACCAGTCTGGGTGTGAACCAGACCGAGTCGGGTCTGACTAGGTCTCAGTTTGGATCTGGTTTGATTTGGACCAGATTAAATTTGGGTCCAGTTCGGTCTAGTCAGTCTAAACTGATTTAAATTGAACTGGATCCAGACAAATCCGGGTCTAGATCGTGTCTGAAAAATATGAATCTAGAACAGAACTAGATCTGGTTTAGATCAGTGTTAGATCCAAAATGAATCTGGGTCTGGATCTAGTCTGACAGTTCTGGATCTAGATCAAAGCTAATTCAGATCCAACTCATAATTGGATGGATCAGTTCTAGATCCAGATCAGAACTAGGTCAGGATCCAGTTTAATAATTCTGGATCCAGATCAAAACTGAGTTTGGATCCAGTCTAATAGTTTTGGATCCAGATCAGAAATGGATCTAGATCCAGTTTGTGATTAATTTTGAATTTTATGAATCCAATTGAGTTTTTTTGAACCAAACCCAAATGGGTTTAGACTAGTTTCAGTAAACCTAGCACTCTAAGCTCAGACCAAGCCTATTTTGACCTAGTATGTGTCATATCAAATCATAAGAGTCGAAATAACCAAATTACTCTCGTGTGTACCCAAAATTTGATTGAGTAACATGGGCATAACTTTATACTCCAAACTCAGAATTGAGTGAGGTTTAGTGCATTGGACTCGTATCATAGAGAGAAATCTTTTTCTTCTCTGGTTCTGGTCAAATCAAGGCACAAAAATTGAAGTTTGACTAGTTAGCTCGAGAGGGGTATTTTGGTAATTTTGTCTAAATATAAGAAGTTATGTATATCAATACAAATATGCTTGTGTGATGATCAAATTCTACTGTTAGGGCTTCTTGAGACTCGTTTGCGGTCAAAACACAACATTTGTATTCGAGGTAAGAGAAATTATAAGTAATTTTAGTTGTGAATAAACTTTATTGCGTTGCATATTTTTGTAATGTTGTGAATGAGCATGATTAAAAAGATAGCTTTTGAGTGTGAATATAATATGCATAAAATCACTATGCATGAAATTATAAGATAATTATATACACATGTTAGTCGTGATATGTAGGGGTGGCAATCGGGTCGGGTTGGCAGGTTGGCAGGTTGGCGAGTCAGCATACCTCAACACGAACCCGACCCATTTATTAAATGGGTCGGCTGTGGAAAACACGAACCCGATCCATTTATTAAACGGGTAACCCGTTTAATAAACGAGTCGGGTTGGGTAAACGGGTTGGCGGGTTAATTAGCGGGCGGGTTGGCGACGTTGGTGGCGTTCCTCACACAGATCGGAAAGAAAGCCTGGCCTTTAACAAGGCTGTCCCAGATCCTCCCGCAACTCCGAGTAAGGAGACTGTAGTCGTTGATCATCTTCTGGATGTCTTCTGTGAAACTGTTCCTGCTGAGGTTGAGGAAAGTCAAGTTGGAGCAGTTTGACAGGGTCAAAGGGATCTCAGGAAGAAAGCTGTCATTGCCCAGGATGAGCACTTTGAGATTTCCCAGAGTTTCGATCTCCGTCGGGATCCTGCCAGAGAGTTTGTTGCCCCACAAGTCCACAAGTTCCAAGCCACGACACCTCGCGATCTTCGGTGGGATCATACCCGCGATCGAGTTCTCCGATATATCCAACATAGTTAGCCCGCACCCACCGGTGAATATCTCTGATGATAACTTGCCATAAACGTTGTTCTCTGCTAGGGAGAACTCCGTGAGATGGTCGAACCCCTGCCACAGCTAGGGATGGCAGTGGGGCGGGGCGGGGCGGGGGACAAGGTTTCCACCCCCGCCCCGCCTCAAAATTTTATCCTCCACCCCCGCCCCGCCTCCGCGGCGGGGATGGATTTTATCCTCCACCCCCGCCTTCATCCCCGTTTCATGTCCTCCACCCCCGCCCCGTCCCCGTCCCCGTCCCCGCCCCGTCCCCGTCCCCGCCCCGCCCCCGCCCCGTCCCCGTCCCGACCCCGCCCCCGTCCCCGACCCCGCGGGATGAGCGTGCTCGTCACCGGCGCCGCTGGCTTTGTCGGCACCCACGTCTCGCTCGCCCTCCGGAAGCGCGGTGACGGTGTCGTCGGCCTCGACAACTTCAACGACTACTACGACCCCTCGCTCAAGAAGGCCCGCCGTCGAATCCTCGGCGACCACGGCGTCTTCGTCATCGCCGGCGACATCAACGACGCCCGGCTCCTGGCCAAGCTCTTCGACCTCGTCGCCTTCACCCACGTGATGCACCTCGCCGCCCAGGCCGGAGTCCGGTACGCTATCGAGAACCCGGCGTCCTACGTGCACAGTAACGTCGCCCGGCTCCAGGGTTAGGAAATTAGGGAAGGGAGTTAGGGTTAGTAAACAGTTCATCTGAGTTGGGGGCGGGGATGGGGCGGGGCCGGGACGGGGATGGGCCGGGGGCGGGGCGGGGATGGGCCGGGGCGGGGCCGGGGCGGGGATGGGGCGGGGCGGGGCGGGGCGGGGGAACGTGCCAGTCCATCCCCGCCTCCACCCCCGGACGGGGATGGATTTTAACCTTCATCCCCGCCTCCATCCCCGTTTCATACCCTTCATCCCCGGTCCAAACGGGGCGAGGCGGGGCGGGGCCCCGCTTTCCCCCGGTCCACTGCCATCCCTAGCCACAGCTGCCCGGTGAACCTGTTCGTGCTGAGGTTGAGGGATCGATGCCCGACGCACCCGTCGAAGCAGCCAAGTATATCGCTGGAGAAGTGGTTGGACGAGAGGTCGACGGTGATGAGGCTTCCACAACTGGGCAAAAAGCTCGACTTGATCCCCCCTCAGAGCCGATTCACCGAGACGTCGAGCGTCTTGAGGTTCACCAGCTCAGAGAAGTGGAGCTCTCCCTCGAGGATGTTGTAGGAGAGGTTTAGGTAGCGGAGGGCGGCGCACTGACCGAGATCGGCTGAAATCCGTCCACTGAGGGCTTTGCCGGAGAGGTCGAAGGAGTCGAGCACGGTGAGTGAGGAGAAGCACGGGTAGAGCTCACCCTGAGACGTGGAGTAGGAGAGGTCGATCCCAGTCACACGTCCCTCTAAGCACGTGACTCCCTGCCAATGGCAAGGCAACATGTCGTCCTCCTTCCACGCCTCGTACTTCTCGTGGTTCATCGTGTTATTCAGGCTGAGGAACCTCTTGAAGCCTAACCCATTTATTAAACGGGTCAGCTGGGTTGGCATACCCCTAACACGAACCCGACTCATTTAATAAATGGGTTAGGCGGGTCGACCCATTTACGATGCGAACATGTTTAAGCCAAACTCAAACCCGGCTAAGAAGCGAGTTGGCAGGTCATGTCAGATTTTGCCACCCCTAATGATATGTATATTAGAAAGAGAATGTTTTTGTGATAGCATATCTATGTTATAATTTATAACATGTATTATGATAAAATTATGGTTAGACTTGAGTTTTTTTATTCTAGTCGTGTCATGTAGCCTTTATATTGAGATTAGCCTGTATAACTTCTTAAATCTTGGAAGTGACAACCTATGGAAAGGAATACCTGGTTCGCAGTCAAAGTACAACCACAATGGAGAGTGAACCGCCAATGATTTAATGATATAGAGATTTTACATTGTTGCGTGCTTAGTATGAGATAAGTGTGAATCCTAATATCATTCTGAGATTGAGAGTGAGACCTATCGTGATCATTTAACAATATCACTCATCAGAGAATGAGTGAAACACATGCTTGAGAATATAGTTTAATGTAATAAACTTAAAATATGACTTAGGGTTATGTTCACACAATATTTGAGACTCTAGATAACCATGGATGGTTGAAAGACATCATGGTTAGGATGTAGTATAAACCAATGCCGAGATTGAGTTTGAGCCTGACCTCCCAGCTAACTATCGGTGGAGTTCAATTTTTGTTTTATTGTAGTGCCTGGTGATTCGAGGATCATTGAAAGTTTATGATTCATAGTCTGACCAACATAATAGAATTGAGGTGTTCTATGCGGGTTGCTACACCCATAAACATCTATGACAAGTATAGCCGACCTAATATTTTAGTTTGGTGCGAGTGAGTATTTGAAAGAGTTAAATGAGAGAAATTAAAACATACAAACCTTGTGTGGTATGTCAAAAATTAAACTCAGACTAGGAGCTTAGAGCCCACTATATTTGTAAGTTAAAGCTCTTATTTGCTTAAAAATATTCTTTACTGTGTTGTGGACTCACCCCATATAATTACAACTGTGGGTTCCAAGCACACTACTGTAGGCAGGACATGATTGACTTCAATAGTTTTTATTTTCTTGTCATTGAACACTCATGTATTTGCGATTTTCTTTTATTATGAATGATAAACTTTGTTAAAAAAAATAAAAAAATTGTAACCATGTTTTCTCCTTTATATGAACTCTGGATGCTTTCTCTCTGAGAGTAATACCAACCGGACTCAAACTCTCAAAGTCCGAGATCAGGGTATTACATTTCCACATACAACTACTCCCATAGTCCTACAATGATTGTGTGGGCCTCATACCATTCAAATTTTATGGCACACAAATCACACTCAAAGTGTCTAGTGATTTGGGTATCTAAAGTACTACGGCATTTCAATGGTGTCCTCTGTAACTGTTATGTTGTCTCTTGTTTTTTTTCTTTCACTAGCATATATGGGTCAGTTCCCTCACCATTACTGCAGGTTGTAAATTTTCACTTGCAATTACTGTCACCCTTTTGATGATTGGGCTAGCCGGTGGGCCTGCTTCTGCTAATTCAGAGGCTTACATGATTATTCTTCCGAGTAGTGGCCCTTCTAATTAAGGAGGCTATGGCGCATTGGTAAGATCCTTTAATGGATTGAATTAATGTTCCATGTGCACACAAGACTTGAAATCTGACTCTTACCATTAAGAACATGGGCTGTGTAAACACCTTTAATTGGTTCAACTTCCTCTTTTGTTATGCGCCGCCTGTGATTATTAACTGCGTTCGGGATCCATTTGTTACCTCATCAAGAAATACACTTGGCATGCCAAACTGCTCCCAATTGATTCTGTGTGCCTGTAGCATATCAATACACAGCCACTCACACAGTCTTGCAATGCTTGTGTGGTTCTCAGATCATTCAAAATGTTATAGCACAGACAAATCACGCGCAAAGTGTCTGTAGTGATTTGGGTATCTGAAGTACTACAGCCTTATCACGGGCTCCCTGTAACTGTTATGGTGCCCCTTGTTTTTTCTCATTTGCACATATGGGCCTGTTCATTATTACTGAAGGTTGTACAATTGCACTCGCATTTATGGTCTCCGTTTTCATTATTAGGCTAGCCCACACAATTCAGAGGCTTACTCGATTATGATTCCGAGTATTGGTCCTTGCATGCAGGTTATGACACATTACTAAGTTCCTTCAAATCGCTTGAAGTAGTGTTCCATGTGCATATTACACTTGAAACCCTAGTTATTTCATGAATATTTGATAGATCCTTATGATCGAAGTTACTTTACCTTGATGAGACGGTGAACAAATTGAAAGGATGCAAGGTATTGACTGTCTTAAAGGGCAATGTTGTCAGTATCGGTATCGAGCCCCTTAATCGTTGGGCCACCGATCCAGCTGTATCGACCGATACAGATACTCAGCTGAATCGTTCTGTATTGGCCCAAAAATAATAAAAAATATTATGTTTCAATCATAGCGTGACACATGTTAAAACCATTAAAAAAATATTTTTTGGAATTTGTTATATTTAATTAAAAATATCCGATTTAGGCCTGCAGCGTATTGAAATTCTGCCCCTTCGATGTGGCCGATACAGGCTGATACGCACCGATAACATTGTAAAGGGTAAAAAGGGATTAGATAGCCCAAAAGTGTGGATGAAGGCAGCAGTTGAATGTTTACTATGGGGACATGGTATTAGTCTGAAAAAGCTATCATTTATAATGATAGCTATGTGCCAACAGCCTGAATGGTTTTGATGACTGCCCATCAGAATTATTGAGCACTTCTTTTTCAATGATCAGCAAGCAAGGGTACGATGATTTGACAGGTCGGGAGAACATAAAATTTCATTTTAAAAGTATGTCAATTGTCAACCAAGTTACTCAGCGATGAACTTTTGTTCATCAGGATTTGCAAATGGTTTAGTCAACAGTTTAACAGCAGTACCCAAATGAGACGGCTTCGTTCAATTTCTCCCATCTTATTCAGGAAGAGGGTGTGGCCTAAATAATTGAAGGGTTAAGTCATGTAAAGCTTTCACAGCCAAGGAGAAGAAAACACACAGACACTGAACCATGATTGCCTCTCCTCTTTGCTTCTCTCCTTTTTCCTTATGGGGTCGAGTTGTGTTAGGCTGGACATGTCTCAATGGAGCCCAGCAGGAATAAGTCATGATCGAGCCCAACATCAAGCTGCCTGCTGAGCTGTCTGACAAGCCTATTTCGAGGGAGGATCAGGTGCAATGCGATTGCACACTTTTAGTGTGTTGCTGCACCTGATCAACCTGATCACCCGGGTGATCAGGTGCAGCAGCACACTAAAAGTGTGCAATCACATTGCACCTGATCCTCCCTTGCCTATCTCTGTGAGTGGCCAGATTTTGCCTGGTTGGGAAGACCTATTCATATGGGTCCTGCCTCCTGCATCAAGGCCTGGTCCATCAGCTCAACTGTATGTAGGACTTGGCCTGAACAGGGTCAATCCATCTAGGCCCAAAAGCTGGGGCAAGACCAGCCTGTGGATGGGCCATCCAGTGTATCCCATCAAGCTGCCTGTCTTGTTGCCCAACCTTCTTTCATGGGTTCAGTTGCTCTCTTCATCCTCGTGCCACTAACTGATGTTATAGCTAGTCGTGTGGTGACTCGATGCCCTAACAAGCATGTACTTAGACCCTGCATTAGCCTAACCACAAACCCTGCATGGTTATGGAGGCCACAAACAAACATTAAACAAAAACAAGATAAAGAGGAGAGAAACAATAGAAGACGCGAGATTTACGTGGTTCGACATTCAGGCCTACATCCACGGCCAAAGGAGGAGCAAAAAATTCCACTAGTAAGATATGAGGGAATACAATGTCAAAATACAAAGCTCTCAAATCCCTAATCCCCAACACACTAAAAAACTATCATACTCAATTATCAAAGGAGAACGGCTGTACATTTGACAGGGAATAAAACCCTAATCGATACAAGAGCAAAAATTACAAAACTAGACATGTCCATATTGCAGGGGGGTGACCCTGCACCGTTAGGAGAGTTTTGTGGAGGGCTACGGTCTCAGGCCAAACAGCCCATTCCCTCCGCTACTACCACAAAAACTCATTGAAAATTTTCATTTTATGGTCACCAAAAGTATTTTCAGATCGGGTCATGGATTAGAGAGGGTCCAAAATTCAAGATACCCACAACATTTGAGTTTTGGGTTCTTCTATGCTTATTTGGTTCTTAACCCTAAACACCATCCATTTTACAAATTGTAAAGTAGACTAAATATAGAACATATACACTAGTGCTAAAGCAATTCATATGTCCATGAGCCTGGACACACATCAGACACATTTCTATTGTCGCACTAGGGTTTTTGAATAACTTAGATATCAAAATACACAGATTTTTGGCTCAACCTATTATGCTTTAGCATTGAAAAGAATTGCCAAATCCCTCAAAACGTTGGCATTCAATTTTTCTTATTTAAATTCATAGGATTTATATCGTCTAGACAAAGGTCCGAGACATTGAGGCACCCACAAGTGTGTGTTTGGGTTCATGGAAATGGTAGGATAGGAATCCAATTTCATCAAAATGCATAGTTCCCTTTCGTTTTTATTCCCCCGTGGCAAATTAACCACTTTTGGGGCCTATCTATTCCATCTCTCGAGCCTACAGAAAACACCCTCCCTTCGGACACCATATCTATTTTGATTATATATGCAGGCACCTGATATCTATGAGGGTTCACCCACCCCGGTTATTCTATTGCGTCTAATGCCTAGTAGGAGTTGCCATTTTTTTCCACCACCGATTCACCAACTCTGATTTGACTGATATAATGATGGTGGTGATGCTCCTGCACTGAGGCAGCAAAAAATGACGTATTTCGGTAACCTTTTTTGAGCCATTTTAAGCAGGACTTTTGTCAAAAGCTCTCTTCAGCATCCAAAAAAAAGATGATCATGCTTTTACCACAAGAGTTCTTTATCCACGGCTGAGGAGGAGGACCCTTCTGAAGCTCCAATTGGTTTAGCTTGATGAGCTATTTAACGTCCTCTATCTTGTTATTAATATTCCCAAACTCTGCCTTGTTCCATGCCTTAAGCGCAGATAGAATAGTCAAGTAGTTGGTGAGTAGTCTTTTTCTTTTGTGGGCATCAGACGACACAACAAGAAGCTTTTCGACCGCCCTATTGCACACGAGATGAGAGTAAACAGTACCCATAACTTAACTAGTATCAACAATAGTAAAATGAGCAGGGTCGGGCTCAACCAATGACACCTGGTGTCAATCAGAGCAGCAATGTTGACCGCGTTACTTTTCTTTTTTAACCCAAGTCCTTTTTCTTTCTATCCTTGAAAAACTTCTCCTCCTTTTCCTACATATCCAAAGGTTACCATTTGAATCCAAGCAGTGACAAAAGAACCTCCTTTGATTCATTCTTTGTCCTACCCTTAGACATTATTGGACTATCTTTTGCCGGCCTTTTTATATTATCACCATCCATTTCATATAATATAGTAGATCTTAATGAGCGTGAGTTCCTACCCAGTCCACTTACATTCAGTCATGCGTGACTTCGAAATCTGTGCATGGTATATATATATATTTGCATAGTTAACCCACTATAGGATACAACCTTGTGTCATTCGCACACATGGCTAAGGCAGCACTAAGGTCTTAGTGAAAAAAAATTTGATGAAATTGATTTCTAATTCGGAGTATCACACTCTTGATACAATGGTGATGACTTACCTATTCATAGCAGTGACAAAGACTTACCGTATTTTCCGTGGGAAAACAACTGATTTTGAGGGTATCTATTTTCAACTATGCTGAAAAATCTTAGCGACAACTCGTCTTAAATGATCTGGCCTGTCCATGGATTGGATAGGGAAGCATCAGATTGGTTTATCCTGCACTACCTAATTTCAGCTGCTATCGCATTTGAGATATTCTTTATGTTTTTGCGTCAGGTATGCTGCTGTTATGTGATTGTAAGGGGAATTTTGAATGTTGTAGGGTGTTTGCGGGATGTCTGAGTAAATCTTGAACAGGGGACTGACCGAGAGACGATGACCTGCTTGTTTGCCTGGACTGCCCACTATCGGGTATGAGTATGTATGCGGGAGTGTCTGTGTGTGTCCGTTCACCTGTGTGTGTAAATGTGTGGGCATTGGTGTGCGTGTGTGGGTGTGTGAAACTGGGCGGGCGTTCAGCCCTGTGGGCGTGTAAAGGGGTGGGTGTGGGTGTGGGTGTCGGTGTGAGTAGGGGGATGGAAGGTGCAATGGATGGACTTAGGGCATATAACCGGGTATGATTCAAAGACTGGCTGTAGATTGTCTTTCTCTAAAGGACTATATTAGCTGTTGCTTCTGCACTACATAACTGGTTGCAGCTCGTTGCAGATTTCAAGGGGAGCTGGACTCATCTAATGTGCTAACTAAGACCGTGACTTCTATGCGCTACCTATCATGTCGCTAGCGACCCAGTTTCTTTGTTCAAGGGTTATGTTCGCTGTTGTTTCTGCACTTCACAACTTGTTGCAGCTAGTTGCAGATTTTAAGGAGAACTGAATGGGTTCATCTACTCTGCAGAGGTGAATGATGTTCACAGTTCGGCCACCTGTAACTGCGTTTCACGGCTCCGGTCTCTCATGACAACAAGTTTGTCAAATACATTTGCTTTTATCAGTAACATATGTGTCTGTCTCTCTTGTTGCCACAACAACTGGACCCACTGAATTTGTATGTTTTTGTTTCTGTTTGTGCTACCTGTCTTTCACCATTAGCAGGTGATATCTCATCACTTGGCGCTGTAATGCTGTACTGGTTTTACTACTATATGGTATAAATAATATCTTCTTTAAAAAAAATAAAGGCATTCAATCTACCCAAGCTAATAGCCTTAATTTTATTATGGTAAAAATGCATCATTTTGTACACTAAGATAGATACTTGTTTTAGTCTCTTTAGGTTATATCTACAAGACACCAGACCCATGTTTCAGTGACTCTGTAGGTTACCATCCCTACATGAAAAAGCTAGAGTAATGCCTTCCCATGGACACCACCACCAGAAGCAACTTGCAATTTGTAGTGTCTCTGCAAAGCAGCTTGATGGGTCTGCTAATGAGTAGGTTTGACACTTCCTCACTTGTGCACATGAACAGAGAGAGTAGTTGGACTGTGATTGAAAGTTATGAACTGATATCCTACTTAAGTTGCAAGCAATAGTGAGACCATTATTTGGCTCATTCCGTGGCTCTCTTTTTTTTCTCTTTTTTCATGGACGATCGCGATTTATCGGATAGAAGCAATCACCCACATCCCCATCTCCCTACAGACATTAACCTGTCCTATTTGTTCTAGTTGGGACAGTTGCCAACAATTATTATCATGCCATAAGATGTTTACCCTCTTTGTCTGTCTCTCTCACACACACATAAGTTGAGAAGGGAAATGAGTGTAAGGTCCACTTGAAAAGCATGGGTTTCTCGAAATAGTAAGTGTAAGTATATATACCAAAATATGTCTCACCTAAAGGCGTATATTACATCAAGAATCCATCTCCAATGGCTGGGCATACATGTGAGAGTTAAGAAGGCCGATGAACCAATGGGTGGATGCATGAATGGGTGCCATCTAGACGACTGATAGGGAAGATTGTGACCTGCTGATGGCCGTTTCTGTATGCAAAGACCCTTAGCACATGACTGGTTGAGGGGAAATGTACATTAAAAAAAAGTAGTCCAACTTCTCATTGACGTCACCTGTCATCATCATCATCATCATCTTTTTATCAATGACATAAGCCAGGTTTGACCATCCTTGTGAATGGGCAGTTCTAACAGTATAAACGTAGCCCATCTCATTCTCATATTTTTAGGGGTAATTTACTTGTTAGGGCTTAGATCCAAGGGGTTTGGTGTAGTGGGAGGGGGGCTCCATTTTCGTGGGTATCAACTCCTTGCATATAAGAAGGGGCAAGGGCATTAAGTCCCTTGCTCGTGCCGAAGCAAGGTGACTCCCCGTGGGCAAGGGGTGTGTCACGAGTTTATACCACTAGAAAAGCGACTGTAAGTACGGCAGGTCTCTAAACCCGATGGTGGTTTTTGAGTTGTAAAAAAAAAAATACATATAAGCGCTTGTTACAAGCCTTAAGCTTGCAACCTTGGATCTAAGTAGAATTGTAGGGAAATGTGAGAATTGAGTAGGAAGAGATTAGATGGCTAAGAATGTGAAAGGTTTTAGATGAAATAAGTTGGATGGATATGATGAAGTATTGAGTATAAGATCATGATCTCTAGATCTTAGATAGATCTAAGCCTTATAGTCTTTTTGTTACGGTCCAGAATCGTTCTCAATTTACTTTGATGTTCTTTGGATTTTAGTTAGATTTAATGTTTCAATTATTTATTCTAATGAAAGGGGTGTAAAGGGTCATTGGATTTGGATGTTAGTATTTGATTCATTTAATTTTACAGAAGTAGATCGGGTCTAGATCGGGTCCGTATGGATCAAGGTCCAATAATTATTTCTAACCCAAATCCAACTAGAGTTTCAGGTTCAAAAAGAGATTCAGATCTAACAAACAATCCAGATCAAGATGATACTTTAGATCCAATGCTGAGGTGGACAGTCTAGTCAGCGTGGGAGTCACATATATTGATATGGTAGCTTAAGTGGCGGATCAAGAGTGGGTCCTACACAAGACAAGTGTCATCCTATGAACTTTCTAAAGTTGAGATGGCAACTCTAGCATGTCACACATGTCGACACCATAACAACAAAAAGAAAGCTAGCAGGGCTTATAAGTGGGGTGTCCTTCCCTCTCTAAAACGTCTCACACTTTTCCTACATGTTTAGAGTTCAATTAGGTTTGCTTAATTTTATTTTATGATTTTAGGACTTTAAGCTTGTGTAGAGTCATGTCAAAAATATGATTATAGAATCCTCTCTAGTCTAGTTCTTGTTTTACAGTAGAACCTTTTTATGACTTATACATTAATTATTGGATTAAGACTTTACTGCAGACCTTCATGCTATAAATAAAGGTTTGGAGAACCCCTTTAGATTATGAATTGATTTATCTCACACTCTCTCCCTCTATATGTTTCTCTCTCTCTCTCCTTCTTCTTTCTCTCTTCAATATCTCCTTTCTCATGTTTCTCTCTTTTCTCCATGTGATCTACATGAAGCTAGATCTCCCAAGGTTGGTCATTCATCCCTTCCAAGGGGCCCAAGCTCTTTTTGTACCCTGGCAGCAGAACACCTTCTTACCTACAAAAGCTAACATCGAAGCCCTCTCAACCATGGTTTTGTTGATCAATCATCCTCTTAGCTCTGCCTGAAGTATTTATATAAACTATGAACCTCTATTACACCTTAGGACTAATATCTAATCATCCTTAAAGTCACTTAATCCATCTATACCAAGATTACACCCGAAGGAGCAGTGAAATATTGTTCTATGAGTTGTTTTGCCTCTTCTAATCTCTTGCACATACCCTGACAATACCTTAACATGTAGACCTCTTTAAGACTTCTTTAAACCTGTTATACAACCCTTGAAACATATCTTAGCCTTAGCTAAGACCCTACCCACATTCGGGACCCAAAACATCAAAATTGCATCCTACTGATTCAGTAGAATATGTAGTTTTGTCTGTTTGATCTCATCGATCTCTCCAATGACCCAACTTGACCTTTCTGACTCCTAGTATCTATATAAAACCCATAACACATAATCGTAGGTCCCTCTAAAAGCCTTGAATTAAATCCTTTCAAATTTAGATCAAAACTCACACTCAAACCCAAAATGGTCCTACCCGATTTAGCTGGTTTGACTTTATTTTTCTTGTACCTCCCAAACCATTGAGATGTACTGCAATATAGATCTTGGGGTTACGAGTAGTGACCACAATACTCTTTAACATTAAGTTAGAATCAATTCTACACTAGAGAACTACATTAGGCTAAGAGAACTCAAGAAGAGTTCAATTTATGATTCCAAAGATTAAAAAATGAAAGTTAGGGTCTTATTTATAGATCCTCTAAACCAAGGCTTCCTCAAAATCTACACAATATATTTCTATTACAAGGCTTCTTAAAGCATCTCTCATAAAGACCAAAATAGCTTTTTATTCCTTTTATACCCTTTGCATGGATTATGGATTTTAATACAAGGATATCTCAAACCCAAGACCCAATTAAAAAATCATTAAGTTTGCTTACAAGCTAAATGAATTCAAATACATATCTTATGTCCAAATATAAGTGGTCTGATCCCAACACTACAAGAAACCTATGGATTAGCGATGACTTAAATCTGTCGCTAATCCGATGCTAATTCGTCGCTAAACAGTTTAGCGACGGAAAAAATTCATCACAAATTTTTCGACGCTAAGTAGTGCTAGAACTTATCCGTCGCTACTTTCGTCGCTAATTTGCAATGGATTAGCGACGAACATGATCCATCGTGAGTCCTTCGCTATTTTAAATTAGCGATGGATAATATCCGTCGCTAAATTTAAAAAAAAAAATTTACTCTCTGCCGGTGCGTTCTCCGGCAGGGAGCAATTTTTTTTGCACAGAACTGGCGTGTTCCGTCGTCGGGACACTCTTTCGCAGCGAGCCAGTCACGATGGACGCGAACGGGAGTTGATCTCCGGAGGCCGACGCCATTGAAGAGGTTGATCCCCGCAGAGGAGGAGACACGAACGGGCCTGGGCATAAGCTTGGTGAGCCTCGCACGGAGGCCCACAACGGAGATGAGGAGGAAGAGCAGGCCCTCGATGAAGACGGCGGCCAAGGCGCTCTTGTAGGGGATGTTACTGGAGACATGGAACCCGACGACGGTGTAGGCGAAGTAGGCGTTGGTGCCCATGTCGGGTGCGAGGGCCAGGGGGAGGTTGGCGAGGGTCCCCATGATGAGGCAGTCGACGAGCGAGGAAGCGACAGTGGCGACGATGAGGTCCTTCCTTATGCGATCAAGGCAGGCGGCGTAGCCAGGGTTGACAGGGGAGAACTTGCAGGAGGCGTCGGGCTGGACGACAATGCGGAGGATGGAGGTGTTGTTGGTGCCTGAGCAGGAGGAGACGAGGATGGTTTAAATCGAACAGGGGGAGGGAAAAACGGAGGGAGGAAAAATTTTGAATGGGGGGAGGGAAAATTTTGTGCCTCAGGTGAATGGTTTAAATCGAAAATTAGTGACAGAATTAGTGAGGGAATTTTTTCGTCGCTAATTAGTGACGGATTGGCGATAAAAATTTTTTGTCGCTAATTCCGTCGCTAATTAGCATTTTTTATAGTGTTTTGGCGACAAAAAAATGTTGTCACTAAATTCATCGCTAATTAGCGATGGATTTAGCGACAAAGATATTCCATCGCTAATTTTGCAAATATTTCGAATGTTAGGGACAAATAGTTTTCTCTCACTAATCCGTCGCAAATTTGTGACCGAAAAAATCTGTCACAAATCGTCGTCGCTAATTAGCATTTTTCTTGTAGTGCAAGATCTAGCCCAATTCATGGGGGTTATAACAATCCACCACACTTTCATTGGCCCTGTCCTCAAGGCAACTACTTGGTGTGCAAAAGTGCAGTTTGCCTAAATCTTGTTTGTATACTTCTTGCATCCAAATATACTCAAGCGAATTCTTATTAAATCTTTCTCGTGTTTCCTCTCATGTAATCTTGTTTGGATCAAAGCTCATCTTAAATTATGATGGTTGTCCCCAACATAATATCCAACCCATTTGCATGGTCTATCCAGTTACAATCAAGGTCTCAACCCCTTACAATATAAGGAAACACAACATTTTATACCCTTACATTTATTCCCAACACCCCATATACAAGAAGATTGTTCAAAACTATGAATCATATCTATGGTTCTTTTATTATTCTACCCTTCTAGAGAAATCTTCATCTCCGTGGAGAAAAGTCATGAAAGGTGTGAAAAAAGGCATTGATCTTGACTCTGGGCTTGTAGTCTACCTTATTTAGTGGACACCTATCATAGCAAAATAGTTCTTCAATTTTAGAACCCATGTGATTTGACTTGGCTTTGGGTTCTATCTCTTCTTTATGCTTTAAAACTCATTTTCTTTGGCATGTGCATGGTAGACCTTTGGTGTCTTCACATGGATCACTTCATTCCCCTCCTCTTCTTTCTTGTCTTCTCATAGGCACCCAAATTTTTTTAGGTTCTCAAATAACATTTGTGTTGGCTCTGATGTAAAGTCAATGCTATGACTTGTCAAAATTGAGATAAGTGTTCGCACTCAAGATGATTAGAGAGTGAACTTTTGGACAGAAAAAAAATTTTGGGAGGTGAACCAAACATGTCCAAGTATATTTTTATAATAACTTTCATTAAATAAGAAGAGAATAACCAAATGATAGCTGATCATGGAGTGAATAGGAGAATTGGGGTTAAATAAGAGAAAAGAAAAAATAGATATGGTAGAGTTGTGAGAACTGAGAGACTTAGAAGGGAATTCTCGAAAGAGACTAACTCTAATGAATCAAATCACAAGCCCAAAGAAGACAAGAGTCAATTCCACTCTACAACCTAGAGAGGCCAAGAGAAATGAATTCTCATTAAGAAAAGAGTCAAGCATAATGCAGAAATCATAAGCTTGGGCCTATTTATAGACCTTAGCTGCCAACAAAGACTAAAATACCCCTCATAATATCCCAAGTTACCCACTACACCCTCCATGGATCCTTGGATCCAAATACAATCCGATGTATTTTTTTATAACTTATGCAAAATAGAGCTTATATAATAAATTTTTTCAATGTGTTCTTCACTGGATTCTGATGTCCAATGGCTGAAATTTCACACCAGATGGCACCACCACAATTTCCAGTGGGATCAACATCATGGAAGTTCGATCTAACCTTTCGAAAGGCAAAGAGAGCAACTCAAAATTCGTAAATCTATAAAAAAAACTCTCATACTTAGTAGGAAAAGAAATAAAATGGCCAGAATTCTTCTCCAAATTCAAAAACTTTGCCAATAAAGCAAAAACAACCAAATCAATGTACAATTACATATCTAATAGCATCAAAACAATGACCTATACTCAAAAAACTCAAATTCATAAGTCAATCTTTGAAATAACAATCAAACACCAAATCAACCATCAATTTTTATGTTAAAACCAAAAACCAGATCAAACTCATTATGCTTCATGCTCAATGAATTCTTCTAAGTATCAATCAATCTGAAATCAAGCATAAGCACTTAGATCTAAAAAATAACACAATCAGAAGCAATATTTATACAAATTCAAGCAACCCAAACATATATCCAAGTGAAAATGATTTTGGTCTCACCGATTTTCATATTGAGTCAATTTTTACATTTTTGGGTTATAATCTCACGGTATGCCCTCAAATGCTTCAAATCATCGATCCTTTGACGATTTGAAGATGATCTAAGGTCGATCTATATAAATCCACTGCTGAAATGATGATCTACAAGATTAGACTGTCCACTCTCCATACCGCTAGTTGTTTTTTAAGTTAAAACATGAAAAATGTCCAATCAACTACTCGTTTTTCATGTTACTTGTTACAATTCAATCACAAAATCTATTTTTTAGGTTTTCTAATATGATGAAATGAAAATCATGCTCTAATACCAAATGGTAGTTGATTATGGAGTAAATAGGAGAATTGAGGTAAAATAAGATAGAAGAGAAATCAGCTATGGTGGAGTTGTGGGAATTGAGAGAGATGAAGAAGAATTCTCAAAAGAGATGAATTCTAATGAGTCAAATCTCAAGCCCAAAGAAGGCAAGAACTAATGTCACTCTAGAGACTAGAGAGGCCCAATGAAATGAATTCACATTAAGAAAAGATTCAAGCATAATGAGAAAATCACAAGTTTGGCACTATTTATGGATCTCATAGGCCAACAAAGACTAAAATACCCCTAACAATACCCCAAGTTACCCACTACACCCTCCATGAATCCAAATACAGCCTGTGAGAAAATCCACAAGATAACCCACCTAATACAAGAAAAGAGCAAAAAACAAAACACCAAAATAGTATGCTATCACCAAAGTTTCATTTAATCAAAATGATTTTCAAGAATATTTTTAAAAGGTTAGGTGTTTCGGTTCTTTCAAGCAAGAACTCAGTTTTCATCATATTTTAACCCATAAACTAATATCTTCAATCATTTTTAATCAAAAGTAAAGGCTTTCAGCTTTCCAAAGAACAAAAAATCATTTTGATCCGACATTGAATTAAAAAATTATAACAAAAATAAGTTTTTGTCTTGCGAAAAACTTGTTTGGAAGTAGGGCCCATATTTGAAAACATTGTTTTACCAACCAAACGCTTGATTTTGGTTTTGCCGTTAAAAGACCGATTATAGACAAGGATGTTAGCTTTCAAAATGCACTAAATTATTCATCAAATAAACTTCTAAATCTCAATATACGAGTGTTTTTCTAAAATGCATTGAAATGGGTCTAGTCAATTTGGATATGATCTGATCTAGATTTGGATCTGAAGAGATTATCGGTAGATGGCACATCTATAGACACTCGTTCCTGTGTAACCATAACAGCCTCCGTGAGATCAACACCTAACACCTTCACTCATAATCCCCTTGATCCTCACTTAGTTGCTGCCAATGAAAAATGAACACATCTCGTCGTGAGCTGCGGGTAGTGTTTTGATTCAGTTCATGATTCCAAAAAAAATTCTGCAATTCCTTAAACCAT
The DNA here is from genome assembly GCF_984573655.1 of Nuphar pumila. Lineage (NCBI taxonomy): Eukaryota > Viridiplantae > Streptophyta > Magnoliopsida > Nymphaeales > Nymphaeaceae > Nuphar > Nuphar pumila. Next base: position 2,329,200 of record NC_143249.1, on the reverse strand, counting down.
GCACACCTCACGAAGAGGTGGTAGGTTGATTGCCCTACTCTTAAACATAATTAGCACTGGCTGACCAGTTGAATCCTCATCTTTTGAAGATTGTCATATATGTTATTGCCCTGCCATGGAGCACTTGCCATCCGAACAGCTCCGCCTTTGGGGGAAGATCAGCTTCCCAAAGACTGCGCTCTAAGGTAGTCAACACACTGACTCTGCACTAGATAACAAGATGCCACATTGTACTTCTCATGCTCCCACCGTATTCTATCTTCATAATTCACCATCCTATTTATTTTATTCAGACATTTCTGCAGCACAATGCCGACCTCGACGCCGTTGGGATACGGCTCGATCGATGACGATATATGGGTAATATCACAAAGATACACCATGTTTCATCTTATGTTGACAGATTGCTAAGACTTTATGGTGAATGCATCCGTATGGAATGCCTTTATGATTGCCTTTTGGCTAGTTCGGAGGGCTCCCTTGGGATGCCAAAGCTGTGTGCAGAATACCGCTAACTGCTTTGTTGCATTCCGCATGATTTGCTATGATAGGGATGCATGCACCACATCCTCAGGTTTTATGTCAAACCAACCAACCAACCTGAATTTTGATGTTAAACTTTGAATGCAACTTTCTTTTCAAGTATTACAATAATATTTTAGTGAAGGGTCCCTCGTCATAAAATAAATAAATAAATAAATAATATTTTAGTGATTGCTAAAATAATATTTTCTTTTCTTTCCTTGGACATATGTTTTACTCGCTCCTCGTCTAGCAGTCATGAATAACGGAACAGAAATTGGTGTGGTTGATGCAAATCATAGACAAACTTTTTAACAGTTATAACTTGCAATTATAACGTTGAAAAGCCTTATTTTAACATTCAAGACTGTTCTATATAGTGCTGTGTACAATCTTCAGCACGTGTGGCCCATCAAAAAATCTTCAGTACGTGTGTGACATATATATATATAAGCTTAACTAATGAAGCTTGAGAGTTGAGCTGGGCAAAATGTTTAAGGGTAGTTTTATAATTTACCTTAAAGATTACCCTAAAAAAGTTTTACTCTAAATAGGTCTCTCAAGACTCCTGTTTAAAGGAGGCCATCCACCTTTTGTAATGTGTAATTGTTTTTTCTCTTCTCGTTTGTTTCTTCCATCTATCAATAATGTGATTTATCGTTCCTCAACATTATATGCACCAGGACCTAAACCAACAGACCGGTGATCCATATAGGGATACCGGGGCATGGTATTTGATCCTCTTTTGCTAAAGTGGGATGAGTTTAGTTTAGATTTGGTTAGATTTGTCACTCCAGATTGCATTTGAAGATTGTGCATGAGTAAAATTCGGATTTGGTTATTGCAAACCCAACACATTCAAACATTTTTTCATCCTTGTGTAGAGCACAAAAATGAGCCAATTCCTGCTGAATGCAACCATGACCGGGATCCGAATCAAAATTTCCTAGGCCAAACCTGGTCCCCAGATGTGATTGGCCATGATAGATCCATATTTAACCCGCGCTGCTGGTTTTTCGGGTCCGCAGGCAGTATTGGCCAAGGTTCTCATGAAAGAGACCTTGGTTCAGCATCACAATGGACCCTCCGAAATGAATCTTACCAATCTTCCATGAAAGTTCCAAAGGCTATTTACTCAAACGTGGACTCGTGAAGATCAGTCATGTTCCCCCATATATTCCAAAGCAGACGGCTTTAATTTGGCTGATATAACTGTTAGGCAGGAGATGAAAAAATCAATTCTACATGGCCATGTATGTAACTATGAATATTCCACTGTAAAAAATTGTATGCCCTATTCATTTTCCTTTACAGTGATTTTGTTGTCGAATTAATTGGCAAAAGGAAGTTTCAATTTGAATACGAAAAAGCCTTCTTATTTTAGCACTTTTGCTTAAAATTAATTTATACCAAGTCAGGCAACATGTTGCAACAGTGTATGAAAAATGCACTAAATCGTTCTTGCAAAAACATCGTTCTCACATCAACAATACTGATCTCACTGCATATTCATATATATTTGGATTTGGAAGCCAGGCATTGGATTTCGATGAACCCAATGGATGTACGTTAGAATGTCTATTGTACTTGACTTACATGGTTATATTCGACAGTAGTACAACTGTACAAGCCATGCAAATGCAACAAGGTGATTCATTTCCTCAACACTTGGAATTTTTATTTTTATATTTATCTTTATTTGTAGTTTTATGAGGGGGAGACATCAGTTGGTTGGCCCAAGCATCACTAACATCCAAAAATAGTTGTTAGTCAATTTACATCAAAAGGCTTTTATGTTAGAGGGGTTTATGTAGGAATGTAATCAATATTTTCAATTGAGTATGGTATGCCCATGCATGATTTTAATTAAGTGCAGTATTTAATTATTTGTCACTTTATTTTGTGAGAAACAATCATCTTTTTTTTTTCTTTAAATGGTCCAGTTATGAGTGACAATCGTATTTTCAAGAGAATTTATACATTGTTTTACATGATCCATAAGATATATATATATATAAACAAAAACTCTATGCTCAAAACATTATTCTAAATTAATATATGAGAACATCTATACTCAATTAAAATATTTAAACATATGTTTATAAATCTAATTTCAAATATCTATCCTTTGTAATTAAGAACAAATATATAATTATTAAATCATTAAAAAATCATAAACAAGATTCTAATTAAGATCACAAATAAGATCAAACTTATCACATTTATGGCTTCTGCAAACTATGTCAGGGGCTATTCGATTTTGGGTCATGATTTGACCCAAATTAAGATATAATATCAAAGCACGAATTTAAATAAATAGTATACTGAAATTTAATAATAGCATCAAGAGAGAGAAAAAAACATATCTTTCACCATCTAAAACTCATCAATCCATGTTGATTGAAAAATAAATAAATAAATAAATGACATAAGACTGGATCACCATACTTTAACTTAGATTACTATTAAAAGAGAATCAAGCTTAATCTTTTATGCCTGCTCTAGGTGTAAGCCTATAGCGAATAGAGGGCACTTGGACTTAATTGCCTCTTGTCTACTCACTTTGATTTTTATATTCCTTCTCAGAGTGCTCTATTTTTAGTATGAGAACCGGTCTCTCGTTAAGAAAATGAGTCTCACTTGATGAGCTCATTATGCAATGAGCTTTCCAAACCTTGACCTACACTTACATCGGTCTAAGCTGGATCTAAACAGCGTCCAAGCAGATATTTATGTATTAATGCTCATAACGACATACAGCCTAATCTGTCATTTCAAACACATGACAGATACAGATAAAGGGACACTATGGTTGCCTAATTTTGTAAAAGATCCAAAACTAGATTTCCATGACGTCCAACAATTATTATTAGGTAAAATGTTTTATGTAAAACATGTGTCCGGCATTGTGTGAAGCACAGCTATTTTGGAGTACCAAACTGGACAAGTGTCATATTTTACATACCTGATCTGCTCTGGATGGCCGAACACATTGGTATGCCTTTTTTTTTATGACTAGTCGCCGAGAACCAGGTCACTTGATGGACTCACCCCTACTAGACAAACCCCGAGTGGAGCCCACAAGCACCCTGCCTTACATGGCCCACCTTCGAGAGCTACCAACACACTCGTGTGCCAGCTGGATTTGATCAAGCATAAAAAACTGAGGCCTTATTATCGCTACCATTATTGCTGTTTTTATCAAAAACTCATTATTATCGTTTGTTGTCATTTGGGATGGAGGATAAAGTGCAATGTGATTGCACACTTAGTGTGCTGCTGCACCTGAGCCCCTTCATCTTTGAGACGCAGCCTGTCAGCTGTCTGGCCGAAGCAATGATGGAGGGTGATCAGGTGCAGCAGCACACTAAAAGTGTGCAATTACATTGATCCTCACTCTCGAATTGGTGGCCAGTGATGGTGGTAATAGGAATAGTATACAAGTACCAGCAGTTGTTCAGAAGTCAAATCAAGAGAAACCAGTGGTGGAGCATGGTTCAACTCTATTAGTGACTAAGACCACCAGAGAGCCGACAGTCCATGCCAACAATATTGTGAAACAAAGAGAGTGCATCAGGTCAAAGGCATCTCTGATGGCCGTTAGAGCTGCCCTGGATGTTGTTCATAGATCCATTTGATGAATGGCAGCCAGAACACCATCATTTTTTTTTTGTTTCAGCCATTCATTTTTTGCACTGTAGATGTCACTCATCTAAAACTTGAATGACTCTCAAAATATTTGTGAGAGCCATCTAAGAAATAACCTGTCCATCCATGGTGGTATGGCTGTTGTTCATTAAATGGATGCATGTCATTCATGGTAACTTTGATGGTGTACCGTTAGAACTGCCTCTGACCTGATGTACTCTCTAAAACAAGATGGCCCAAGCGTCTTAGATGGTTGTCCTTCTCAGTTCTTTCATCCCTAATTGGGATTATGAAATTTTCAAAAATATTTTTGAAGAAAAATGAGATTCAACTTAATCTGCAGAACATAGTGTGTGTAATTATTGGTTTGTCGCACAAAATGGTCTGCCCCCTGTCCTCACCTTCAGAAATGGTAAATAGTTGTATTTTTCAGCAAATCTAACTGTATGGATGTGATCTTGATGATCGAAACCCTACAAATAGACTCTTGGATCAAACTTTTTTGTTGCTTAGATAGAATTTTATAACGTAGAAAATTTCAAAACTATTTTTTTTAGATCCTTGTAAAATCCTACCTACACATCAAAAAGGTTTGGCCCAATAGTCAATTTGTGGGTTTTGACAAGGAAGATCGCATTCGTATATATAGTCATATTTGCAAAAAACACATATACAAATGATTTTTGAAGATGAGAATTGGTGGGTGGATCATTTAAGCTGACTTGTTTAAGATTAAAGACGTATATTTCTTTCTTGCTTGATTTGCAAGGCATTATGTATTCTCATGGTAGAGCTGCATTAGAAAGGCATCTGCAGCTTTATCGCAGATGGGGCACGTAAGACAGAGTGGTCGTGTCCTCATCCAAGGTTTTACCTTAAAGGGGCTGGCCTATTAAGTGACCGGTCTTCGGTGAGGGTTTCCTTGCCATAAAAAAAAAAAAGAAATGCATAATTTTCGTGTCATTTATTTTCTTTGAAAGAAATAGTTTCCATCTCATCAAGGTAATCCGATAAGCAAAAGTGTTATTGACACTAATTATTGCGAAATCCAAGATGTGTTATCAGTTATCACGCTATTATCATTATTTGTTGAACAATTTTTTTTGAAAAAACCGTCACACTTACCATCATTTCTCAATCTTTAGGATGCGTTATGATTCTCCACTCTGATTGGAGTCATCGAGTTGGCCACACTCACTTCCACTTGATTAGGGTTAACTCAGCTAATTAGGCAATAACTCTCTCTCTCTCTCTAGATTTACATGCTTATCGGCAGAGAGGATCTTAGTCTCAAACAAAGTAGGCCTTGAGTCGACTGGTAGATTCATCTGTCACAACTCACAATGATAAGAGGAGGGACTGTAGAGCCTAGAGAAGAGAGACCGAGGGCCCCACCACACGAGGTGGGATCGAAGAGATGGAATATGGGGACGTGGGGTCTGATGTGCCATTTGGTTGTTCTATGAAGATTGTGAGAGTTAAAAGAATGGGCCCCTTATGTTTGTATCAACTTGCTTTTTTCAGTAGTTTGGGTTTAATTTAACGTTCAAAATTATCACCATTCACCAATAAAATTTCTCACAATAAGCCCGAGAATTTCCCCTATAAATACGCCCACTTCCCGATTTGTTGAACATGTACAGAGAGAGAGAGAGAGAGAGAGAGAGAGAGAGAGAGAGAGAGAGAGAGAGAGAGAGATGCACTCTAGGAAAATCACATGCAACTCTCATGGGGAGGACTCCTCTTACTTCTTGGGTTGGCAGGAATATGAGAGAAACCCATATGATGAAACCAGCAACCCAACGGGGATAATACAAATGGGTCTTGCAGAGAATCAGGTAAAGCACCAACAATGCCAAAATGGGTGGCCTTTTATTTGTTTCTTTTCCCTCCCGTCCCTTTTATAATAGTTATTTTGCAACACATGATTGGTATGATAAAGAACATACTTCCTACAGCTTTCCTTAGAGCTCCTCGAGACGTGGCTCTGCGAGAACCCCGAAGCTGGTACCTTTATGAATGATGGGGCGTCCTCGTTTAGACAGATGGCACTGTTTCAAAACTACCGCGGCCTGCCAGCATTTAAGAAAGTAAACGAGCTTCTCCTTTGTTTCTTTCAGACTTTTCTGTTTGCACATGTTTCCTTTCTTTCCTGGGAATGTAAGTAAAGTATATATGTGGTGCAACATGATTGGATTCCGTACGTAACTCCTAAGCAATCTCTGTACTCAAAATAGTATCCCTCACCCTTTTTAGACGAAGCAAAAAGAGTTGTTTTTTCTGGTTTTCTTCGTATCTCTACTAGAGTGGTGCTTTTATATATATATATATATATATATATATATATATATATATATATATATATATATATATATATAAACAATGTCTGAACCACTATTTTCATAGATTTTTAGTTCTTTTTTCTTGAATCTATCCATACGGATGTGATCTACATAGTTTTATAAGAACTCGCTCTTGAATCATAACGTGATTTTTTTAAGGTTTTAAAATTAATGGCTCATAATCTTCATAAATATTCAAGCATTCAAAAATCACATGTTTTCATCCAAAATACATGATCCAATGGTTGATTCCTAGCAAATTCACCATGCCAACCTCATCCACAAGGTTGGATTTGCAAAAAAAGTATTGAAAATACTCATATTTCTAATTCTCATATTTCAGTTCTCATATTCTAGTTATTCTCTCTCTCTCTCTCTCTCTATATATATATATATACATATAGCTTGCTTGGTCTTGGCTTTTGCTAGAAAAATTACTTCAAGTTGGACTCATTTTTGCTGCCATCTATTTTTTGGACAGACATTAGCTGATTTCATGGGTGAAATTAGAGGCAACAGAGTAAAGTTTGACCCAAGCAGGCTAGTTCTTACAGCAGGAGCCACGTCTGCAAATGAAACTTTGATGTTTTGCCTGGCTGATCCAGGAGAAGCCTTTCTTGTTCCAACTCCATATTATCCTGGGTATCTCTCGTCTTCACTTAATCATCATCATCACCATCTTCTTGACGATTTACTCATTGTTCACTCTCATGCTGGTATTCTACCAGATTTGACAGAGATCTCAAATGGCGTACCGGAGTCGAAATTGTACCCATACACTGTTATAGTTCCAACGGCTTCCAGATTACTGAAACATCTCTGCAACAGGCTTATGATGATGCACTAGACCGTAAACTGAAAGTGAAGGGTGTCCTGATCACCAATCCTTCCAACCCTTTGGGGACAACAGTGAGGCCCAAGTCTCTAAAGACTCTCCTAAGCTTTGTTAGTGCCAAAAGGATTCATCTCGTCTGCGATGAGATATACTCTGGAACAGTTTTCTCATCTCCCGGTTTTATCAGTGTTGCTGAGGATGCAGTGTTAGCAGGACACAGTGTATCTCGCGAGTTTGTTCACATTGTTTACAGTCTTTCAAAGGACATGGGCCTTCCGGGTTTTCGCGTCGGTGCCATCTATACTCACAATGACCATGTCTTAGCTGCTGCGACGAAGATGTCGAGCTTTGGATTGGTTTCTTCTCAGACACAGTATCTTCTCTCTCAGATGCTCTCAGACAAGAAGTTCACTCTCAATTACATCAGAGAGAACAGGAAGAGGCTGAAGCTGAGGCAGAAGAAACTCGTTGCCGGGTTACAGCAATGTGGGATCAGTTGCCTGGAGAGCAACGCCGGTTTGTTTTGCTGGGTCGACATGAGCCACCTCTTGGATAGTCCAAGTTTTGAAGCAGAGATGAGGCTGTGGAAGAAAATAGTGTACCAATTTGGGCTGAACGTTTCACCTGGTTCATCATTCCATTGCTCTGAACCGGGTTGGTTTCGCCTCTGTTTCGCGAACATGTCGGATAAAATGCTGGCAGTCTCACTTGAAAGAATCAGATCCTTCCTTGTGCAGTCTGCCCATGGACAACACCATGACTGCAAGTTGCTTGCAGAGCCCAAGAGATTCTTACTGTATTGCAAACCATCTTTTTCTCGGTGGATTTTCCGTTCTAACTCTAACCAGTCGGAACGTTTTTAGGCTTGCACCATGTACTCTAATCCATCTCTCTTTTCCTTGCCTTTTTTTTTCTTTCCTTTCCTTTTTTTTCCAGCCTTCTTTGAGGATTTTCCTTAAGAAGTTGGATTACTGTGTAAACAGGAAAGGAATTTCCAGTGTTCATGTAATATTTGCTGTCCTGCTTCAATTATGGTATTCATAAGGGTTTCAGTTAGCAAGGGACAAACACTAAAGGCGGTGTGTATGCATATATAACTAAAATAAATATGTTTACTGATATGAACCAAGATTTTTATAGGTTTTTTTACTTTTTTTCGAAAATTTCACTGTTTTGATGTGATCTAGACGTTTGGTTTTATAGAAACAGACTCTTCGATCATCCAATTATGATGTATAACAATGATCTTTTAAGATTTGAAAATTGATGGTATAAAATTTTTATAAATATTCAAGCATAAAAAGTCACATTTCTTGATCCGATTACAATGATCCAATAGTCAATTCTTAGAAAATGGACCAGGTTTAATGCATCTAAAGGGTTAGAATTGCAAAAAAACATACTAAAATTTCCATTCATACCAGCAAGCATATTTGGTTGGTAAACATATTTCAGTTTGTGTGGGTGGATCGTTCAACCAAAGGAAGGTCCAAAATCTATAACCGATGATAATTAACTAGGTTTCTTCTCTAACGGTGGAGTTTTTCATCGATGAATTTTCATTTTTCATTTAGTTAGCAACATCTTTGGATTATGAATTTTTGATGTTTAGATATTTTTTTGAAAGAGCTAAAAATCAAGGGCCCACAATACTTTATATTGTAAAGTTTTTCATCGATTGGACTTTACATATTGAATTTTCATCATTTATTTAGTGAGCAATATTTTTGGAGTATGAATTTTCGATGTTTAGATATTTTTTTGAAAGAGCTAAAAATCAAAGGCCCACATTACTTTGTATTGTAAAGTTTTGAATGCATTGCGAGTTGTGGATGTTTTACGTCTCAAAAAACATGCCTATATGTCATAAAGTCACGTAAAGCACATTTCTTACTAAATAAATTATCAAAAACAAATATACGCGGTCCAGAGATGCTCAAGCATTGAAGAAGGAGGTCCTCTGATCATCATTATAGATTTTGAACATTTCTTTGATTGGACAGTCCTTTATATATATATATATATATATATATATATATATGAAAATGCATGCTCACTGCACTACAAGAAAAATGCTACTTAGCGACGGAAATTTGTGACGGATTTTTTCTGTCGCCAATTTGCGACGGATTAGCGAGCGAAAAGTATTTGTCGCTAACGTTTGAAATATTTACAAAATTAGCGACGAAAATATCTCTGTCGCTAAAGCCGTCGCTAATTAGCGAGGGATTAGCGACAACATTTTTTCGTCGCCAAAAATACTACAAAAAATGCTAATTAGCGACAAAATTAGCGAGGGAATTTTTCCGTCCCTAATCCGTCGCTAAGTAGCGACGGATTAGGGACAAAAAAATTCTCTTGCTAATTCCGTCGCTAATTTTCGTCCCACCTGAGGCGCGAAATTTTCCCTCCCTCCGTTAAAAAATTTTCCTCCTTTTGTTTTTCCCCCCTCGTTCAATTTAAACCATCCCCACTTGGGGTGCTTCTCAAGACGCCAGAAGCCCCACTGACGACGCGCACAAAGAGTTGATCCCCACCTATGGAGAAGTCGCAGATGGAGCCGCCGTGGCTTCGCCAGAGCTGAGACATCAAGGGGCGACGAAGAGGAGGCTGTTGTTGGGGAGCCACTGGAGCCTGTCGGAGTCGAAGAGAGTGGCGATGAAGAGGAGGCTGGTGTTGGGGAGTCACTGGAGCCTGTCGGAGTCGAAGAGAGTGGCGATGAAGAGGAGGTTGGTGTTGGGGAGTCACTGGAGCCTGCCGGAGTCGCGAAGATCCACGCGGAATCGCGAAGAGCCTGCCGGAGTTGCGAAGAGCCTGCCGGAGTCGCAAAGATGTCGTACTCGTTGCTCCTCCCCCTGCAGCTCGCGAAGATCCGCGCGGAGTCGCAGCTGAAGTTGAGCCCCCCCGCCGTGAAGCTCTTCGGCTGGTTCTCGTGGCAGACCTGAAACTTGAAGAGAGGAGCTCCCCCTGGAACGCGCTGCCGTCGTGAAGCTCTTTGGTTGGTTCTCGTGGCAGACCTGGAACTTGAAGAGGAGCTCCCCCCGAATCCGCGCAGAGTCGCAGCCTGCCGGAATGCGTCGGTTCTGTGAAAAAAAAATTGCTCATTGTCGGAGAACGCGCCAGCAGGGAGCAAATTTTGTTTTAAATTTTTTTTTAAATTTAATGATGGATTAGCGACGGATATTATCCATCGCTAATTTAAAATAGCGAAGGACTCACGATGGATCATATCCATCGCAAATTAGTGACGGATAAGTTCTGGCACTACTTAGCGTCGAAAAATTCGCGATGAAAGTTTTCAGTCGCTAATTCGACGCTAATCCGTCGCTAAACAGTTTAACGACGGATTAGCATCAGATTAGCGACGAATTTAAGTCGTCACTAATCCATAGGTTTCTTGTAGTGCTGAGCATCCATCGAGTGTGCGTGATAGACGATCAATGCATTTTTTTGCATAGAAATATCATTTAGTGATGCTTTTAAAGGGCTGTTAAAGGTCCCAGTTTCAAAGCATCAGTAAATACCTCAGCGGAGGTGTGTTAGACATTAAAATGTTTGTTTTTAGCGATGCTTCAAAAGTACATCTAAAAGTTTTTTTTGTGTATTTACATGCTAAACATTCATTATGCACACGATGAACGCTCAGTGTGTTTGTATATTTTGGTTAAGCAGCTACCACTTCCAATATAGTACAAGTCTCTATCTTAACTTAATTGGTTAATTGGTATAAGATAATTCAACATTTTAATTAGGCAATTCTAAAGCAGATTGAAAGTTTTGTTTTTGTTTTTTTCTGTTGAACATAAAAATTGCTCAATGTTGCCAAAGAACATACGGCAGGGGTGATGATTTGTGATGAGTCACCACCATTCTACAATAAAAAAATTCTATTGTATTGTCAGCACACATAACAGGCAAAGACAAACATCTCAAATGTCGACCATAAAAGTTTTGCCCCGGTTGCTATTCTTTTATAATTCAGGTTGTGTTACACTGGGGGATCACCCTATCCTTTCTCTTGTATAGTCAAATTTAAATCTTATCTAATCAAGGAGAGGATCATAGTCACAATTTTCTTTTTTCCTTTGGAGATTTATGTGTTTCTCTCCAACCAATTCTTCATCCACCCTGCACTTATCATTGCCCGAATCACATTAGGTCAAATTCAATATCTATGCAACTAAGGAGCTCACACAAACACAGTATAAAAGAAACAAATGATGCACAAGAACATAAATTTTTTAATATACACGGGAAGAGTACCGAAAGTCTTTTGTTGAAAAAAAATTCAAAATATAACTCATTTTGTAAAGTTTTGGTGCTTTATTGTTTCCCACCAAAAGTGCTTTGAAAATGTTTAGTCTCATATCCAAGAAGAAAATAATTTTTTGGTGGTTTAAATAGAGTATTTGTTCTATATTCTTTACTTTGGCAAACCTTTTGTGTTAGGGTGACTTTCGAATGTTGTTGTGTTTGTGTAAGAATGGACGCACCATTCGTGCTTGAGGCATAATATGGTTTTTTGATAGTGCACTTCGCACGCTTGTAGCGGCGTGAGGCACGTGTGAGGTGCTGAGGTCCGCTTTGACCTTAACCTTTGACCAAACTGTCTTTGACTTTTTATTTTCTGAAATTGTTTGACCATTTAAAAGGCTTTCAAAATTCATTTATATAGCGTTTATGGGGCATTGTGACTATTGGACGGTTTTGGAAGAACTTGATCGTTAGTCAAAGGCGGGTGACCGTTCAGGGTCATTTTCGTTTAATTTTCAAACCGTTGAATTTATGGCCTTTAATTTAATTTATAACAAAAACGTCTTGACCTTCCTAAAGTCTATAAATCTCTTCATTTTTGTCTTTTGGTTTATCAGTTTTTTTGATTCTCAAGCTTTCTCTCTTTTTATTCTTTTGTTGTTGATTTGTCTTACCAAGTTCACGTTTGGAAGAGGTTACCTGATCTTGTGAAGTAATGACGCTCTTGAGGTCCAAGCCTAGTTGTATCCTGAGAACTCAATCGTAAACAAATCCTTTTCGCATCTTCAAAAATTCTGATGTGAAGCGATTGAAATTTTAAAAATAATGATCTTAAGTACGTGCTTCTAGGCTTTGTTCCAACATCTTTTATCATTCAATAGTCAATACATTAATATTATATAAAAGTGAGTCAAAGCATTGTTTTTTTTTTCAAAAAAAATCAAAGAACATACCAACTGCAGCCCACCGGCAATCGTGTTTTATCACTCAAAGACAACTTCTCTCTACCCTAAGAGAGAATCTCTCTCAATACCAAGAGAGAACCACCAAAAAAGCTATACTACTCTCTCGCTCTAAAAAATCTCAAAACTCATATCCTCCTCTCTTCATTTAATGCTCACACCTTTTTTAATTTAAAAGTGTCTCTTTCCTTGTTTTCTTTTTCTTAATGTCCAATGGATCTCCAACATGATTTTCTTTTCGAACCCACAGCTATGAGTTACCAAAAGATCATATAAAGAAAGAGTTTATATGTGTATGTGGAGCTCACATGAACTTATGTTCAATATGTTGAAGCCACAACTTAGCGCATATGTTCTAGCTTGTTGATATTAATCAAACCGGCCTAATCGAGATTGAAAATGATAAACAACAAAAGCAATAACAAAGTAGGTGTTCATTTGTTTCTCTTAGGGGCAACATTGGCAACCCCAATTTGCTATAGGAATCCATGACCTTTTCATTGTATCTTAGCTTGCCTAAAATCACCAACCAAGCGCTTGATAGAATTCTCTCCAATGTTGTCAGTATCGGTATAGGCCCTGTATCGTTTGGCCAACCATTCTGGTGAATCGGTTCGATATCGATTCAAGTAAATCGTTCTGAATTGGCTAAAAAATTAATTAAAAAATATTTGTGGCACGTGTTAAGTTATTAAAATAACATTATGGCATAAAGTGAGGGGGAAGGTTAATCTTTTGTAGCATGATTTGACTAAAAAGAATTTCAAGCTTTATCATACTTTAATTTGAACTCCGCCTGTGTAGTTATACACTGTCGGTCCCAAGCCCGGATAAAGGAGGAGGGTTGCGGTAGGCCTGTGACAGCCAGCATAAAAACTTTGTCATATCCTATGAAAATGAACCAATATGAGAATTTCGTTGGGGCGTTCCCTACTGAGCGACGCGCTGTACTCTCTAGGCCCGGAGGCAGTGATAAATGTGCAAGGGTTGCTAGGTCGTCGCCCAGAAGCGACGCGTCACACCGGCGCCCGGGTGTGGTGTCAAATAGGCAAGGGTTCCCTCACTTTGTTGGACGGGTGGGGGTAAAGAAGTTAGTCCAAGACCATAAAATTAGGTTAGCCACTTGGAACATAGGATCTTTAACTGGTAAGTTGGTAGAGTTAGTAGATGTTATGTGTAGGAGAAAGATTGATATTTTATGTCTTCAAGAGACCAAATGGGTAGGTGAGAAAGCTAAAGTGATAGAACCTTGGGGATATAAGATTTGGTATACAGGAATAAATAGGAATAGGAATGGAGTAGGGATTGTTATGAGTCGTCAGTTTATAGATAATGTAGTTGAGGTCCGTAGGAAGGGTGATAGAATTTTACTTATTAAATTAGTATTAGGTACGGATATTATTAATATTATTAGTGTTTATGCACCTCAAGTAGGTTTAGATGATTCCATTAAGCATCAATTTTGGGACGATTTAGATGGAGTAGTACAAGAGACATCTTATGGAGAAAAGCTTTTCATCGGCGGTGACCTTAATGGACATGTAGGCATTAGTAGGGATGGATTTGAGAATATCCATGGAGGCTATGGTATAGGAGAAAGAAATGAAAGTGGAGAAAGGATTTTAGATTTTTGTTTGTCCTATGATATGATCTTAGCAAACACTTGGTTTAGGAAGAGGGAGTCTCACCTAGTAACATTTAAAAGTGGGGTTAATACGAGTCAAATAGATTTTTTCCTACTTAGAAAGAGAGATAGGGGTTGTTGCATCGATTGTAAGGTTATACCAGGAGAAAGTGTAGCTACACAACATAGAGTCTTAATTTTAGATCTTAGAATTAGACAATGCCGCAAAAGGGATAGACATAGGATAGATCCTAGAATTAAGTGGTGGGCACTGAAAGGAGCTAAACAAGGAATGTTTGTAGAGCAGGTAGTTAAGGAAGTTGATTGGTGTCTCGAGGAGGATTCAGAATCAATGTGGAATAAGATAGCGGGTGGTATGAGAAAAGTAGCTAAGGAGGTATTGGGTGAGTCTAAAGGCGGTGCACCACTAGGTAAGGATACATCATGGTGGAACGAGGATGTCAAATTAGCTATTAAGGTTAAAAGAGAGTGTTATAGAAATCTAAGTAAGAGTCGTGATAATGAGAATTTGGAGAAGTATATGATAGCAAAGAAGGAAGCTAAAAAAGTTGTTCGAAACGCGAGGGCTAAGGTATATAAGGAGGTTTATGACAAGTTGGATACCAAAGAAGGCGAGAAGGATATTTATAGGCTTGCAAAGATGAGAGATAGGAAATCTAAGGATTTGGGTATGGTTAGATGTATCAAAGATGAAACGCAAAGGGTTTTAGTCAAAGATGAGGAGATTAAGGAAAGATGGAAAGATTATTTTGATAAGCTATTTAATGATAGTCATGCTCAAGATCTTGGAGACTTCTCCATTCCTTTTCATGAGATAAATCGTGACTTCATGCGCAAGATTCAAAAGAAAGAAATTGCAGAGGCTTTGAAGAAAATGAAATCAAGAAGGGCAGTTGGCCCAGATGGTATACCTATCGAGGCTTGGAAATGCTTGGGAGAGAAAGGTTTAGAATGGTTGACAAATCTTTTTAACTTGATTTGGCGAACAAATAAGATGCCTAATGAGTGGAGGAAGAGTACTTTGGTGCCTTTATATAAGAATAAGGGTGATATACAAGATTGCACAAACTATCGTGGTATAAAACTCATGAGTCATACTATGAAACTTTGGGAGAGGGTGATTGAGTCTAGGTTGAGGAAGGTTGTCATGATATCGGAGAATCAATTTGGTTTTATGCCTGGAAGATCAACTATGGAAGCTATACATCTTCTTAGACAACTTATTGAAAGATATAGAGAGAGGAACAAAGATTTGCATATGGTTTTTATTGATTTAGAGAAGGCATACGATAGAGTACCTAGGGACGTTCTCTGGTGGACAATGATGAAGAAAGGTGTTTCTCTCAAGTACATTAGTATAATTAAAGATATGTATGAAGGAGTAGTAACCAATGTCCGCACTTGTGGAGGGGTGACAACCAATTTTCCGATAACGGTTGGGTTACATCAAGGATCTGCTTTAAGCCCTTTCCTATTTGCGATAGTGATGGATGAGCTTACGAGATCAATCCAAGAAAATGTACCGTGGTGTATGTTGTTTGCTGATGATATTGTTTTGATTGATGAGTCTAGAACTGGGGTTAATGCTAAGTTAGAATTATGGAGACAGACATTGGAAGCTAGAGGTTTTAAGTTGAGTAAGAGTAAGACTGAATATATGGAATGTCGGTTTAGTAAGCAACGAAGTAGTGATGGGAGTGTAGTGAAGCTTGGTGAGCAAGATATACCGGTGAATGATTATTTCAAATATTTGGGATCCATCATTCAAAAGTATGGAGAAATTGATGGAGATGTAAATCATAGGATAAAGGTTGGGTGGATGAAATGGAAAAGTGCTACTGGAGTGCTGTGCGATCGTAGAATGCCATTGCGGTTGAAGGGAAAGTTTTATAGGACGACTATTAGACCCGCTTTACTATATGGTACGGAATGTTGGGCTGCCAAGAGACATCATATTCAAAAAATGAGTGTAGCTGAGATGCGGATGCTTAGATGGATGTGTGGAAATACAATAAAAGATAAGATTCGGAACGAAGAGATACGTAAGAAGGTAGGTGTTGCACCAATTGAAAATAAGATGCGAGAGAATCGTTTACGGTGGTTTGGACATATTCGGCGAAGGCCTAATGATGCTCCAGTTAGAAGGTTGGAGAAATGGGAAAATATATTAGTTAAAAGAGGTCGGGGTAGGCCTAGGAAGACTTGGATGGAGATGATAGGAAAGGATATGAATGCGTTGAACCTCACCGAGGACATGGCGTTGGATAGAAATGATTGGAGGAAAAGGATTCATGTGGAAGACCCAAAATGAATTTCTTTTTTGGTTCATATCGCTGACCCCAATTGTTTTGGGATGAAGGCGTAGTTGTTGTTATCATACTTTAATTTGCTCGTGTCCGTAATCTTGATGATGAAGATTTATAACAAGTGGCGATCAAACTTCAATTTGGATTTCAAGTAATAACAAGTGGCGTCATGAATATTGTAATAGTGTCTGACACGTGGTTCTTTTTTCAATTTATGCAAATTTACCTGTTTGAAAACTAGTAGCTGGGATGGGAAGTGGCATTTCAGAATGTCAATTCCATGATTTAGGGCCTGCTTTGAATCTCGGCGGAGGGATGGGTGTTCCCGAGCCAAAATCTTCGTCAAACGCCATGGTGGTCTCGTTTGGAATCTCAGCTCTAGGATGGGCGTTTATGCATTTGGGATATATGGCAAGTGAGGCCCTTTCTCATTTGTATTTAAACTAAAGGATGCATTTGTGGTAGCTGCCACTTTCTCAACTTCATAAATGCCCATCCGAGCTACCGATCCCAAACAGGCCCTTAGTGTAAATACTTTGACACTTCCCATCCCAAATTCCTTAACTCCCATCCCAGCTACCAGTTTCCAAACAGCCACCAGGTGGTAGTTTGACCACTTTTTGCCAACTGCATTAACTCCTATCCCCAGTTCCTATATCCCAAACAGGTTGTATGAAAATTTTCTCACATCGTACTTTTGCAATTATTGAACATTTTGTCAAGAGTTCTTCATTATGATTGCTAACAATAAACCTGCCCGTCCCAGCCAGAACAACTGTTGTCAGTATCTGTATCGGCCCAGAATCGGCATCGGTCTGTACCGATTCTCAAGTGTATCATTCTGAATCGGCTAAAAATAATAATAAAATATTTTGTGTCAATCAGAACATGACACATGTTAAAACCATTAAAATAAAATTTTAAAAAATAAATTTTAAGTATTTTTTACATTTATTAAAAAATAGCCTGTTCAAGTCAGTATCATATCGATTTTCTACCGATATGTATCGGCCGATACTGACAACATTGGGCAGAACATAAAGATGTTGACACCCAAATTATATTTGGGCAAACTAACATCATTATTTATCTATCATGCTTACATGTCATTTTTCACACAGCTTGTGCAATTGCGAGGCTTCTGCTTACCAAAGCTTAATAATTCAAGCATCATATGTTTCCAAAAGCTTGAGAATCTAAATATGGATATGCAAGAGGGACCTTGGTTCATCATTTGTTTCATTCACAAATTAGAGTAATATTAAGTATGAAATATTTAAATTTTTCATCAACTATTCAATTAGAAGACGTATATTAAATAACTGGTTTGGATCAATAATTGCAAGGACTCTCTCTCTCTCTCTCTCTCTCTCTCCACCATACCTGTGGTTCCAAGGATGGATGGATGAGACAAATACTTTTTTATTTAATGAACTCCTAATTAGGGAGGAAAACTCTGTCAATGATCCTTGCCCCCAGGGCCTATGCTGGGTGTCAGATAACACAGAGAATATAATGCCCGCAAGATTCGAACCTCAATCACCGGTACCGCAGTCTTGGCCCAACCCCCTAAGGTCGGATGGGATGGGTATAAATCTTAGAAGATGGTTAGCTGGTTAAGCTTTGATTAACACCCCTTGAAAGAGTCATGGTCCATCTTGATCTTGTTGGATCATAAAATTTATCGAAAACTAAAAACATGATTGATAACATGCTCTCGCTGAATCATTGAAATAAAAAACATAACAAAACCGAAAGCGAAAGCAATACCTCCGGTTAATCATTGACGGGTATGATCTTCTAGAACCTGTATATTAGCCCATTTCCTTTCTCTAAACCTGATGAGAGGGACCAAATCTTCTTCTGACAATGGAGATTCTAAAGAGGGTGGGCCTTAATATAAGGTTTGGGGACCATAACCTAATGTATTTAGAACTTTGTCTCAATTAAACCCATTATAGAGTTTTAGAAAAGAAAAATCTGTCTCCATAGTGTTTCATACCATTTGAGATACCACATGACCCATCCTGATTAGACCACATGAACTGGGCCTGAACCTAAGACAGATTTACGATGTGTGGTTCAACGTATGTAGGCTCACATGATTTCCTAACAATCTTCCACTTGGGCTATATACACAACCTTATAATCACACATTGTAACCTTATGAGCTCAAAAATATTATCTTATCAATTGATATCTCTACCAATCTGGTTCATTGATCATGTCAACATAGAACCAAAGCGGTCTTCATTACAAATAACATAATTGGACCCATCAATGATCACATATATTGACATAACCAAATGACATGGATCAAGTATGGATGTGAAGCATAGAAATTACATGCAATGTGATTAAACTTGCCTATTTCCAACTAATCCTACTGAAAACTTAAGTGAGATCTCAACATAATGAGTACAGAATGCAACTTAACTTTAACTTTATACAAAAGTGGCAAAAAAGAACTTTATTATATCATAGAACGACCAAATACAAACTCTCACTAAACCAATATATCATAAAATAATAAAACACTCATGCGAGCAGTATGCTCATGAAAGACCTTGTGTGGCAAACCTTTAGTAAGTGGATCCATAATCATGGAGTTTGTACCAATATGTTTTATCGAAATCTGACCATTCTGCACTATTTCTTTAACAACAAAGAACTTAATGCCAATATGCTTTGACTTCGATGAACTCCTATTGTTATTGGAATATAGCATTGTTGAATTATTGTCATAAAATAACTTAAGCGATCTTTCAACATTGTTCAAAATCCGCAGCCCAGTGACAAAATTGTGTAGCCATATCTCATGGTTGGATGCCTCATAACAAACCACGAATTTTGCTGCCATGGTGGAAGAAGCAATGAGTGTTTGCTTGGCACTCTTTCAGAAAATAGCTCCCCCAGCCAATAGAAAAACATAGCCTGATGTAGATCTATGACTGTCTTGGCATCCTGCAAAATCAGAATTAGAATACACAATGATCTTCAGCTAATCTGACTTCATGTATGTGAGCATGTAACCTTTTGTTCTTTGCAAATATCACATAACCTGTTTGGCTGCTTTCTGATGATCCATACCTAGGTTACTAAAATATCTGTCTAACATCCCAACAATGTACGCTAAATCCGGACGCGTACACACCTGAGCATATATGAGACTCCTCATGGCAGATGCATAGGAAATCTATTCTATAGCTTTAATTTCAGACTGGTGTTTGAGGCACTGAGCGAGACTAAACTTGTCTCCTTTAGTAATGGAAGTATTCACTGGTTTACAATCCTTCATGCCATACCTTTCCAGAATCTTTTCGATATAGCTCTTTTGTGATAATCCAAAAATATCGCGAGAACTGTCTCGATGTATCTGGATCGACCCTAATACAAAAGCGGCATTCCCAAGATCTTTCATTTCAATTTTCTTTGTCAGAAATCTCTTGGTTTCGTGCAATATGCCTATATCATTACTCGCAAGCAATATGTCATCCACATACAAAACCAAGAAAATAAATTTACTCTCACTGAACTTATGGTATATGCATTCATCAACCACATTCATCTCGAAACCAAACGAGATGACAACTTGATGAAATTTATGATACCACTGACAGAAAGCTTGCTAAAGTCCATAGATGGATTTTTTTAGTTTGCAAACCATTTTCTTGGCATCGCCTGAGATAAAATATTTTGATTGGGCCATGTATATTGTCTCACTGATGTCCCCATTAAGGAATGCATTCTTAACATCCATCTGGTGTAGCTCTAAGTCATAATGAGCTACAAGTGTCATCATAATCCTAAAAGAGTCTTTTGTAGAAACCGAAGAGAAAGTCTTTGTATAGTGAATGCCTTCACTTTGAGTAAACCATTTTATAACAAGACGAGCTTTATATCTTTTCACATTACCATTTGAATCTCTTTTGGTTTTAAATATCCATTTGCAACAAATGGATTTCACACCTTCAAGTAATGGGACAAACTCCCACACATTATTATCACTCATGGATTTAATCTTCTCATGTATTGCTTTAATCTACTTTTGAGAGTTAGAACTTTGTGTGGCTTGATGTAGGTTGATTAGATCATCTTTCATTAAACCAGTATCACCCTCATGTTCTTGTAGAAAGATAATATAATCATCCAAAATTGCCCTTATTCTCTCTCTAGTGGACTTTCTTAATGGCACTGATTCTTGGGGTGTTTCTTGAGGTTGTTGAGTTTGAACTTCAGGAGTAAAAACTTGATGTTGGTTAGGGAGATCTGAAACATTACCTTGATCCGAATTTATGAAAACAATGTCAGGAATGAGAATCTGATCATTATCATCCACAACTGTAGGAATAGAAAGAGACTCTTCTTCAAAAGCAATGTCTTTTACTTTATCACTCCCCCCAAACTCAGCACCATCAAAAAAATAAGCGTTTCTCATTTCAAAAAAGGACTTATTCGCAGGGTCATAAAACTTATAGCCCCTGGACCATTCAGAATACCCAACAAAATAACAACTAATTGTTCTGGAATCCAGTTTCTTTTCATATGGCTTGTACGGCCTAGCTTTAGTTGGACATCCTCAAATATGAAAATATTTTAAACTAGGCTTTTGGTCTTTCTACAAATCATATGGGGTCTTAGTTACTGTTTTAGAGGATACTCTGTTCAAAACATCGGTTGGAGTCTTTAATGCTTCTCTCTAGAGGGACTCTGGTAAGGTAGAATGATAAATCATACTCCTTACCATATCCTTAAGAGACTTGTTTTGTCTTTCAGCAACACCATTCATGCTAGGGGTGCCAGACATGGTGTACTAAGGGATGATCCTATATTTCTCTAGGAATTTGGCAAAAGGCTATGCACGTTGTTCACCCGATCCATCATATCTGCCATAGTACTCACCACCATGGTCAGATCTGACGACCTTAATTCTTTTTCCAAGTTGGCTTTCAACTTCGGCCTTATACGATTTGAACACATCCAGAGACTGAGACTTTTCATGAATTAAATATAGGTAGCCATAACAAGAATAGTACTCTATGAACGTAATAAAATATTGTTGACCATTCCAAGAAGTTGTAGGGAAGGGTCCAAAAATATATCTATGGATTAGTTCTAAGATGTATGTTTTCCTTTCGACACTTAATTTCCTTATGTTTGTTCATTTTCTTTTTATACACTCGACACAAACCTGAAAATTAGTGAAATCAAGAGAACCAAGAATCTTATATGACACAAGTCTTTCAATTCTTTGTTTAGAAATATGACCTAAGCACTTATGTCATAACAAAGCAGAATTTTCATTTGTTAATTTTTGTTTTGTACCACGAGAACTTGTTTGCAAGGTTTCATTAAATGAGACAATAGTATCAAGCATATAAAGGTTGTCAACTGTAGATAAAGAACTGGTCCTAATAAGATTTGAGTTAAGAAATAATTTAAATTCATTATTTTTAAATAAACAAGAATAACCATATTTATCCAAAATAGAAATAGAGACCAAATTCTGCCTAAAAGACATCACAATAAATGTTTCTTTCAAATCTAAAAAATTTATAGTCTTTAATGACAACTTAAAAGTCTCTATTGCTTCAACTTCAACTGTTTTTCCATCGCCCACATAGATGAATTTTTCAGCATCAATTGGCAGTCGACAACTTAGGAAACCCTGCAAAAACACACTTATGTGAGTGGTAGCACCAGAATCCATCCACCAAGTGTGCTCGAGTACAAAAGTCAAATTAACTTCAGAACAAACCAAAGTAAGGAGGGTACCTTTCTTCTCACGTCATACATGATACTTGGTACAATTCTTTTTCATGTGATCATTCCCTTTGTAAAAGAAACAACTAGACTTTGCATCTTGATGTCTTTTCTGTTTCTTCTACGATTAAGGGTCAACTGCAGCTTCCTTAGTCATTTTCTTTTTTTTAAATCTGCCCTTAGAGGTTACTGCCAGATGAATACTTTTAGTCTTCTCTTGCTTCATCATATCCCCATCTTGCACATAGTGTGAAATAAGCCCATTAAGAGTTCATTTTTCCTTCTGGCAGTTATAACTGACTGTACTGTGAAAGAAGGGATATCAAAACCAAATGCATGAGTAAGTCCTCAGACAACTCTAACTTTAGTGCCTTAAGTTTTAAAGCAAGATGAGACATCTCCATGATGTACTCCCAAATGTTTCTTTTGCACTTATACCTCATTGAGACAAGACTTCAAAGAAGAGTACTAGTCTCAGCCTTTTCAGTTTTCGCAAAACATTTTTTTATTTCTTCAAGAAAACGTTTATCATTGGCCTCTTTAGACATGGTGCCCCTGAAGAATTGAAGAATCACACGTTTCATGATCATGTGACTCATGTGATTGGATTGATCCCACCACTCAGAGTTCTTTTTATCCTCAACAGAACTCTTATCCGTAAGAGCAGGTAGTTGATCTTCTCGTAGTGCAAGATCCAGATCGATACAACCAAGCACAATCATAATATTTTCTTTCCAGTTCTTGAAATTTGAACCGCTCAAAACAGGGATGGAATTAATGTTGGTAGATATCATAGAAGCAGAGGTATTAACTGAATAAAGAATAGACAAACTCACAATTAACATATAATTTTTCATGCAATAACATAAAATGATATATTAAACTATAATAAATCCTATTACAAGATACCTAGCACAACATTGGCACTTATTCTTTGGACAAAAGTATCAACTTGCAAGTGGTACTCTCAATACAATAATCAAAATATGGGCAGTCAGTCCTGTCTAACAACGAGCATTTCTTTAGATCGGCTCGTTATTCACATGGAAAACTAAATGATTGACTCATATTCATTATTGAAAGTATACATTTGAGCTTGGCCAAATAGTAATCTTCCTTTGAGTCAATCACTATTCGCATGAACCGCAAACATATAGCCATCACAATATTTTAAAATGAACTAACCTACACAATAAAGGTTACTTTGGCAACATGTTGATTCAATTAATTCAATTTAAAATACCAGACCCAGAATCAGAAACAATACCAACGTTCAAATATGTTGATAAGAGCACATGCATATGAATAAAATAAGCAAGCATAATATCATATGTGGGCCGAATAGTAATCAAATATCAACCCTCCAGAGTGACAGAAAATGCATGCCAAATAGCCATATAAAACCTCAAACATTTTTTTATATATATAAGGCATGGGCATGAGTCTGACCAAACCCGAGTACCGGCTTCCACCTCTGAGTCGATTCCAACCAGACCCGACCCACATAACAGTGCACCTTGACCCAATTCAGTCCCCTAAAACAAAATGGAGACTTAACTGGTTAGCAACCCCATGATCGAACGGGACTGAGCCGGTTCGACCCAGCTGGTCACCAAACTCGGTTCTTGTCACCTTAGAGGCCAGGGTCTAACAATATATAGGACCAAACTGGTCCTGTGTATGCATACCAAAACGGCCCTACACTGGCTGAACCGGCTTACAAAAAATAAATTGGCTGGATCAGCTAAGATACATCGTCGAACCGCCCCTTGCGCAGGTAACAGAACCAGCTCATTGCAGCTGTCTCGATCAGCCCTCACCATACAACCGATTAGGCCTGGGATGGTCAATTGAGCCATCTAGTCCTGGTTTGACTTGGCCCACAATCTAATGGACGAATTATCTTGGGTGCCCAGATCAGTTGAGGCCTGAACCATCCATCGATTGTTACAGGTCGAGCCTGAATAGGATGCCGAGCTCCACCGACTACGTGGCTTTCAACCATGGCCGAACCTTATCCAAGCAGCATCGATCCTCGAAGTATCTGGCGATGGCCAAATCCAACATATGTGTCGTCGACTCCAATGAGTTTGGCGAAGACTGATTCCTAACACTGGTTGCCAAGGACGGAGGGTCGAAGTTAATCCCGATGACAACTGAAAACCAGTTTTGATTCGCCAGTGAGCTGAAAGCAACCGACGATGGTCAAATCCAACCCTGAATTTCAGCGGATACAAGTCTTAAGAAGTGTTCCCCCTCCCGTCGTCCGTTAATGGCCAGATTCGGCCCAGAGTGGCGATGATACTGAATCCGGCAATGAACAGGACCCAAAAGAAAACTTTGATTGCCGCCAGTCTTGAGGCACCCAACGACGGTGACTGGGGCGAGTCAGATGCCCATCACACCATCGATCACCAATCATGCACGACCCCTAATGGTCGCCGACGGTGGTTGGGCCAATCCATATGCTCAGACCACCATAGGTTACAGACTGATGTGCGGTGGCCCTCACCGACCCACGTCAGAGATCAGGATGGTGGCAACAGTCGTTCGACGACCGACGATCAAATTAATAGGAAGGGGGGGGAGAGTGATCAGCCCTCTCGCTTATTTGGAGACAAAACCTAAGGGAAGGGCCCAACGGCCCTTCTTGCTGTGCAGTCTGGTGATGCGAGGAAGGGAGTCACCCGTTCAGCGATTGGACCGATCGTCCGACTGCCTGGTGGTCTAAACAGAGGCAAGCCCCTGCTCTACCAAACAGTGGTCTATCGATCAAGATGGAATGGGGTTACTGCCTTATCGGCAACGAATGAAAAAAAAATTATAAAATCGGTAATCACACCATGTCACCCGGTGGCGATTCGGTAATCACAATTAATCATCATCGTAAAATATATACAAAAAAATATAAAATCATTTATTTTCAATGATTCAACGAGAACATGCGCTTTGATACTAATTGTTGGATCATAAATCCATTAAAAACTAAAACAGGATCGATAACATGCTCTCGCTGAATCATTGAAATAAAAAATAGAACAAAACCAAAAGCGGAAGCAATACCTGAATCCATAGCGCTCTGATTGATCGTTGACGGGTATGATCTTTCAGAACCTGTATATTAGCCATTTTTCTTTCTCTAAACCTGATGAGAGAGACTGAATCTTCTTTTGACAATGAAGATTATGAAGAGGGAGGGTCTTAATATAAGGTTTGGGGACCATAACCTAATGTATTTAGAACTCTGTATCAACTCAACCCATTATAGAGTTTTAAACAAGGGAGGTCTCTCCACATAGTGTTTTATACCATTTGAGATAGCACAGGGCCCGCTAAACCTAAGACAGATTTATGATATGTGGTTCAGCATATGTAGGCTCACACAAATTTCTAACAGATCTCGCCCTCGCATCATAGACACTGCTAATGATGCTTTTTACAATAACTAAACATGCTAACAATTGAGAAAACCATTAAACATAATATCGATTTTCTCACAAAAATCAAGACAAAAATGTGATTTTTAAAACCAAGAAAGCATTTGCTACCCCCGAGGGTAATTAGGAACTCTCTAGCTGAAACTCATAGAAGGAGGTTGTTTCATGCAAGTCTAACCTCATGGATGTGATCAACATGCATGGATGTGATCAACATGCATGCCTTCCAGCCCGACAAACCATGTCACCCGATAGCGATTCAGTAATCACAATGAATCATTATAGTAAAATATATACAAAAAAATATAAAATCGTTTATTTTCAATGATTCAACGAGAACATGCGCTTTGATACTAATTGTTGGATCATAAATCCATTAAAAACTAAAACAGGATCGATAACATGCTCTCGCTGAATCATTGAAATAAAAAATAAAACAAAACCAAAAGCGGAAGCAATACCTGAATCCATAGCGCTCCGATTGATCATTGACGAGTATGATCTTTCAGAACCTGTATATTAGCCATTTTTCTTTCTCTAAACCTGACGAGAGAGACTGAATCTTCTTTTGACAATGGAGATTCTGAAGAGGGAGGGCCTTAATATAAGATTTGGGGACCATAACCTAATGTATTTAGAACTCTGTATCAACTCAACCCATTATAGAGTTTTAAACAAGGGAGGTCTCTCCACATAGTGTTTCATACCATTTGAGATAGCACAGGGCCCGCTAAACCTAAGACAGATTTACGATATGTGGTTCAGCGTATGTAGGCTCACACAATTTTCTAACAGATCTCGCCCTCGCATCATAGACACGGTTAATTGTGCTTTTTACAATAACTAAACATGCTAACAATTGAGAAAACCATTAAACATAATATCGATTTTCTCACAAAAATCAATAGACAAAAATGTGATTTTCAAAACCAAAAAAGCATTTGCTACCCTCGAGGGTAATTAGGAACTCTCTAGCTGAAACTCATAGAAGGAGGTTGTTTCATGCAAGTCTAACCTCATGGATGTGATCAACATGCATGGTCAAAATAGTTGGAATAAACACTTAGATCATATCTTTTCAATGTTTTAAAATATAAATTATTTTGTGGGTTTAGGCCGTTGAGTTTTCAACCAATGAAAAATTCCACATATACATTGAAAAAACATGTTGCAAAGGTTATTTTTCTACTAAACCAAACATGTAGATAATATCTGGAGGTTCAGAAGTGTAAATAAAAAAAATTTAAAAATTAAAATATGACTCTTTTTTCACTAGAAGACTCCTTACCCACCATGGAGGGTAGAACGCATTAACCATTGAAAAGAAAATGATATCGCTAAATAGATCAGCAACTTTCTCCACGTCTCTAAATATCTTTTACTACTTTGTAATTGCTGGTATATTCAATGACTTAAAAAATTGTTAACGCCCTCCATGATGTGCAGGTGGCGAAAAGGCTAGTGAGAGAGAGCGGTGCGGTTTCTTTGGGTTAAATTATAGAAGAAAAAAACTGCTCAAGACAGCGACCGTAAGTACAACAGGCAAAGCCATCCCGGCTAGGTCTCTGATCTTATGGGTGGTTTCTTCGCGTAAATATAAAAAAAATGAGAGAGGTGATTAAACGGCCATACAAATATCAAAGGGCCATGATTGCGGGCACCATGGGGCCCTTCTTCTAAGTGTAGAGACAAAATAATTTATTTCCATCCCCATCGCATTTTAAAGATCGATGGTCCATGTAAGTGGCCCGTACGTCCAGTGCAAGTAACTAGCCATGCCAATGTAACACCAGCATTTTTTTTTTTGAAAGAAGCCCGTGTAACACTAGCATTGACAATGAATGATGCCCAAGAAGAAAAACCAGAGGACAAGCCGGAGGGAGGCAAGATAATTAAGGATCTAAATATGTAATATTGATGGGAAGAAATCAACTCCATGTCAGAAACTTAGGATGCGGGCAGGCCTGACCTTGTTTTGAAAAAAAAAATTCAAATACCCCCAAACTTTTCATTATAATTCATGTGATACACCAAAAGTTTGAAAATTTGCAAATTCACACCAAAAGTTTGAAAGTTTATAATTTCACATCAAAGTTTTTTATTTGGGTTAATCAAATTTCCCTCATCATGAATTAATGTTGGGTTGTTTTTTGCTTAACTCATGTTTTGATATTATTATTTTACCCTTATGTGACAGTTTAAAACGATACTTGAATCTTTAACATCAAGCAAAATGCTAACCACTATACCAAATACATAAATATTGGCAATTTAAAAAAAAAAGTATATAACTATGTGCAACCCACTAATGATCCAACCCACTAATAGTACAATAGAGTCGATTCCAACTAAATCGAGCATGTTAAAAAATCAAATGGTTCAGAATAAAACACTTAAAATCTATGGGGCAGAACGAGAAATGGGGCAGCCACATGCTAAACACATTTTGAAACATTTAATTCCGATACATGGGTGAGTTTTTATACAACAACTACGCCTTCATCCCAAAACAATTGGGGTCGGCGATATGAACCAACAAAGAAAATCATTTTGGGTCTTCCACATGAATTCTTTTCCTCCAAACATTTTTATCCAATGCCATGTCCTCAGTGAGGTTCAAAGCATTCATATCCTTTCCTATCATCTTCATCCAAGTCTTCCTAGGCCTACCCCGACCTCTTTTAACTAAAATATTTTCCCATTTCTCCATCCTTCTAACTGGAGCATCATTAGGCTTTCGCCGAATATGTCCAAACCACCGTAAATGATTCTCTCTCATCTTATTTCCAATAGGTGCAACGCCTACCTTCTTATGTATCTCCTCGTTCCAAATCTTATCTTTTATTGTATTTCCACACATCCATCTAAGCATACGCATCTCATCTACACTCATTTTTTGAATATGATGTCTCTTGGCAGCCCAACATTCCGTACCATATAGTAAAGCGAGCCTAATAGTCGTCTTATAAAACTTTCCCTTCAACCGCAATGGCATTCTGCGATCGCACAACACTCCAGTTGTACTTTATAAATTTTTATAAGGTTAAAAAATAATCAATGGTCCAAAAACTTTATAAATTTTTTAGGCTCTAAAAATCATTTTTTTTCATAAAAAGACGTGATCCAGGCGTGGATTTCTTGTAAATCGATTATGCCCGACACATTTATGTTGTCAAAACTGCGAAACAAACACTGAAAGGTCAAAAAACCCCATTTAGCATGGATCATTTCGCACCTAACGTTTGACCAGGTACCAATTTTTCTCTCTCTCTCTCATATATATATATATATATATATATATATATATATATATATATATATATATATATATATATATATATATATATATATATATATATATAAGAGAGAGAGAGAGGTCCCAAAAAGCACCACGTATATAAGCACATGAGGCTCGTATTCCCGTGTATGTTGACATCACTCAACATTAGAGTCTGGTTCGGTTGCAAAGACTTAAGTACCCTTTCTTGCTATTCTTGCCATAAAACGATGGTTTGAGAAAAAGACAAAAATGTCCTTCATTCAAAAAAGGAAAACAAACAGTTCAAAAAAAGGACAAACATGTTCTTCATCCAGAAAGTCAAGGATGATGTTGACTCTTCAAAGTCTACACAACGAAATGAACCTTAGCCGACGATCCGATGGTGATCCAGCAAAACGATGGTGACCCGACGATCCAATGGTGAGCCTGCGATCCGATGGTCATCCGGTCAAACGAATCTGAGCCATCAAAAATGTTTGTTTGAACGTTTCATTGTCATCTTCTTCTTCTTCCTTCTCCGTAAAACACTATAAAACCCTCTCTCTCTAGAGAAGAAATCAAGGAAGGCAAACAGTACCCCCTAGAGAAGGCCATGAACATCAACCCTTTCACTCTCTCTCCCTTCTCTTTCTACTTCTGTGCACATCCAGTAGACCATCCTACATTGCTCCATCAAACACCGACTGACATGCACACTGACTGTGGCATTGTTCAACTTGATTCGTTGTAGAGTCTGATTCAGAGTTTTTGCATTTACAAAAGGGGGGTTTGGGGGATCCTCTCAGCGTGGGTAGCATCGTTCAACTTGATTCGTTGTAGAGCCTGATTTAGAGTTTTTGCCCTTACAGGAGGGGGGTCCGGGGGCTCCCCCTTGGTGCGGGTCCCATTGCGCGATCAACGGGTGGGGGTCCAGGGGGGACCGCCCCTGGCGGGGGGCAGCGCCCCTCAGACCAAATTTTTTTTGGGCCTTGTATAAATTTTTTATTTTTTTTCCCTTTTTTAACTATCGAAAAAGAACAATAAAGCATTTTTTTAATCGTGGGGCTCATGTTTCCTTCGGTTGTTTCTTGCTCGAGGTTTTTGTAACACCCCTTCTCACGATTTTTCTATTTTTTTTTCTGTTTCTTTCTCACGATTTTTTCAATGACACCCCTACAGTGATTTTTAGTGTTGTCGGGTCTCCAGCGAACCCCACAGCGATTTATAGTATTGTCCGGTTTTCCAACAATGATTTGTAGTATTATCGAGCCTTCCTATAATAATTTATAGTGTTTTCGAATCTCCAACGAGCTCCACAACGATTTATAGTATTATCTGACCTTTCAACGGTAATTTGTAGTATTGTCGAACTTTTCTACAACGATTTGTAGTATTTTTGGGTCTCCAACGATTTATAGTGTTATCCGGCCTTTCAAGAACGATTTGTAGTGTCTTCCACAAATCACTATAGCAATTTATAGTGTTTTTAGGACTCCAACGAGCCCCACAGTGATTTATAGTGTTGTTGGATCTCACTATAGCAATTTGTAGTGTCTTTCACAAATCACTATAGCGATTTGTAGTGTTATTCAGTAAGCAAATCGTTATAAATCGCTACCCAAATTAGGACCAACTTGTCAGGGCCATATCTCCCTAACCGGAGGTTATATTCCAAATTCGTAAAAAGTGGTGTCTTCATTATTGAGTCTGATTTATTTCTGTAAATTTTCAATGATTTTTATTGTCATTTCATTCCCTATTTTAACTAAAAACTATACCCCTATTATTTTGTGTTATTTGAGTTGCACAACACTACAAAAGTATAGGCACTGGGAATGTACATGGAAGTACACTTGACTATGTTTTAGTAGAAGGAATGCAGTTTAATAATGAGGAAGCTGCATATAAATTTTATAATGATTATGCCTTAAAAGTTGGCTTCAGTGTGAGAAGGTTTTCTTGGTCAAAAAATACACAGGGTGTCGTGGTGAGAAAGACATATGTTTGTTCCAAGCAAGGTTGGAAGAAATCAATGAGAAATCGAATAAGGAGCATGCCACTATCAAGATGTGGATGTCAAGCGAGAATGGTGTTGTGCAACTGAAATAACATAGAATAATAGGGGTATGGGTTTTAGTTAAAATAGGGAATGAAATGACAATAAAAATGACTAAAAATTTACAAGAATAAACTAGACTCAATAACGAAGACACCACTTTTTACGGATTTAGAATGACCTTCGGTTAGGGAGATATGGCCTTGACAAGTTGGTCCTAATTCGGGTAGCGATTTGCTTACTGAATATCACTACAAATCGCTATAGTGATTTACGGAAGACACTACAAATCGCTATAGTGAGATCCAACAATACTATAAATCGTTGTGGAGCTCGTTGGAGACCCAATAACAGTATAAATCGCTATAGTGATTTGCGGAAGACACTAAAACTCGTTGTGTGGCTTGTTGGAGACATGAAAATACTACAAATCGCTTTAAGAAAGCCCAACAATACTACAAATCATTGTTGGAAGGCCGGATAACACTATAAATCATTGTAGAAAGACCCGACAATACTACAAATCGCTGTTGGAAGACCGGACAACACTATAAATCGTTGTGCGGCTCGTTGGAGACCCGACAACACTAAAAATCACTGTAGGGGAGTCATTGAAAAAATTGTGGAAAAGAAACAGAAAAATCGTGGGAAGGAGTGTTACGAAAACCTCGAGCAAAAAACAACTGAAGGAAACATGAGCTCCACGATTAAACAAAACGCTTTATTTCTCTTTTTCGATAGTTAAAAGAGGGAAAGAAAATAAAAAAATTATACAAGGCCCTAAAAAAATTTGGTTCGGGGGGCGCTGCCCCCCACCAGAGGCGGCTCCCCCTGGACCCCCGCTCGCTGACCGCGCAGCGAGACCCGCGCCGGGGGGTAGCCCCAGGACCCCCTTCCTGTAAGGGCAAAAACTCTAAATCAGGCTCCACAACGAATCAAGTTAAACGATGCTACCAACACTGGGAGGAGCCCCCAAACCCTCCTTCTATAAGGGCAAAAAATCTGAATCAAGCTCCACAACTCATCAAGTTGAATGATGCTACCCACGCTGAGAGGAGCCCCCAGACACCTCCTCCTATAAGGGCAAAAACTCTGAATCAAGCTCCGCAACTCATCAAGTTCAATGATGCTACCCACGCTGAGAGGAGCCCTCAGACCTCCCTTCTATAAGGGTAAAAACTCTGAATCAGGCTCCACAACTCTTCAAGTTGAATGATGCTACCTACGATGGAAGGAGCCCCCAGTCCCCTCTCCCGTAAGGGTAAAAACTCTGAATCAGGATCCACAACTCATCAAGTTGAATGATGCTACCCACGCTAGGAGGAGCCCCCAGACCCCTCCTTCTGTAAGGGTAAAAACTCTGAATCAGGATCCACAACAGTCAATGTGCAGGTCAGTCAGTGCTTGATGGAGCAATGTAGGATCTTCTGCTGGATGTGCACATAAGCAGAAAGAGAAGGGAGAGAGAGAGTGAGAGGGTTGATGTTCATGGCTTCCTCTAGGAGAGATTTCTTTCTCGGATAATCCTGCAGTGCAGAGACTGGGTCTTAAATAATCATCTTTAGGGCACTTAAGTCTTTACAATCACTTCTTTTCTAGAATCGTTGTTTTTTTTTTGCACCAATGGAGGAGAGGGTACTTAAGTCTTTGCAATTGCATTAAACTCCAATGCTAATTAATGCGAACAAACATGGGGATACGAGACACACAAGCTTAAATACGTGGTGCTTTTTGGGACCCCCGAGCATGAGATGCCCTGTTCGGGGGGGGGGGGGTGAACATATAACCTGCTTCAGTCATTCATCACCTTATCATCGTAATCATCATCATCTAGTCATATCGTTGTCCACGTGGGGTCGGCTCTATTTCTGCGTTCAGTCGGTAGGATTACGAGATCATGTTTCCCTGTCTTCTACTGACCTGGCTGAATGCAACATATGCTACTTTGTAGGTACCGTTCATCACTTGCTCCTTTTCTTGTAGAAAAGACGTTATTGTTTTTTTCTTTACTAGATTTTTTATTTTTTTGTGATCATTTCAATTGATTTGATGTGTTTTTTCTTGTGTCAAGGGGCTTCTTAAAATGAATTCATATTCGACCTTGATAAATGTAATTGTTGGCTTAAAATGGATAGTGAAGGAGCCACTTATCATATGTGATTTTTGACGAACGGTGTTTTAATGGATGCAAATGGTCGAGGTTCTCTTCAGTCAATCAACGCCTCAGTTGATCATCTTCTTGAAGCATATATACGAATTCTTAAATATAAAAGAAGGAAGGAACTAGCTAAGAGGGCACGACAATGGAGGATTTAAATTAAATAAAATAATTAAAATAATGAAAAGAGAAGAAGAAAAGCTCACCTTGGATCTTCAATGGAGGCAAAGCATGGGTTGACCCCCCTATGGGGCTCTATTTATATTTTTTCACGGGCCTTAATTAGGGTTAATTAGAGAGTTCCACCTAAGTGGGTTCTCTTAATTAGCTAAGAGATAAGGGAGAGAGAGAGGGGGTCGACCCCCTCTCTTAGAGAGTCCTAAAGTTAAACCAAGTGTTGACTTTGACCTTAATTAAGAAAATAAAAATAAAAGGAAAAAGAAGAGAAAAATCCATGTGGTGCCACTTAGGCGATCCACTTGGAATTTTAAAAAAGATTTTAAAAGCTTGAAAATAAAGAGTTAAAGTCAAGACTTTCAAGAGACTTTGAAAACACTTGAAATTACTAAAATTTTATATTTTTGAAATAGGCAAATAACATAAAATTGGATAAAGATTGAAAAATTAGTGTTGGCACCCCTTGTAGGGTGGGCCTTACTTGAAGAAAATTGGTAAAAATTTGAAAATTAGTTTAAAAATCAAGTTTAAAATGAATCTAGATCATTTTTCTAAAGAAATACATTTGAAATAAGGGGATATAAAGCCCTGGAGGTTGGCCAAATGGCGAAAATTGGTTCTAAAACCCAGGTTTTTGAAATTGATTTTGAAAGAAAGGTTTTAAAATCGAGTCTAAATTTGATATTTTGAAAACAAGAATGTTGGATCTCGAAAATGGTATAGAATGATATTAAATGCAATAAAATGACATGAAATGACTATGAAATGCAAACCCTAGATGAGAGATTTGAAGTCCCAGACCCCTGGCAGAGACAAAGAATTGAAAATTTCTGCCTGAGGACAAAGATTGATATTTAGACTTGAGCCAAAAGGAAGACTGAATTTTGATTGTAAAATGAAATATTGGACTTTGCTTGAAGATTCGGGCTTCGAATGACCCTGGCTCAGGTATCGACCAGCTAGTTCCCTAAAGGATTCAGAGAGTGGGCCCCAGTGGTAAAATTAAGGAAGTTGGGAATGAAGGTGAAAATTTGAGGTGTTTACACTCTTTTATCAATACTACTGAGGCAGAGTTCTACCCAATATGATGCTTTTTTGACATTTAACGAGCCCATTGTTTTATTGTGCACCTAGTTAGTAGCTTTTAAGGTTGGGTCTCATACATGTCAACACTTTGTTATGTCAACTACCATATGTTGTGGGGCTCGCTAAGGGGTTTAAGGTAGGGGTGATGTGTCGTAGTTCTATTTTGATAGGTGATTATTGTTTCAAGACCCAACATTGTGTATGGGAGGTGGTGGTCACGTGGAATGGTAATGTGGTGATCTATATGAGAAGATGTAGTGATTTGGACATGTATAGTGATGTATATGCATGTGAGATGTGGGATGGGATGTGTTGCACATTTGTGTGTGGGTGGTCATAGATACATGGATGGTGGTGTGATGATCTACATATGTATAGTGATGTATGTGTGTGGGATACAATGTGTATATGGGTGTTTACCACAAGACATTGATGAAATAAAAAAAGGGTCAACAATGGGTGTTGTGATGGTATGTCGTGTATGGATGAGCATAATCGCAAGTTAGTTAGCACAAGGCTCTATCATCTCAACCACAAACTGATCACCGACTAATTTGAGTCACACACTATTGCCATATTGTATCACCTCAGCCACAAACGAAACATTGGCCAAACATTGTTGTCACGTTCTATCACCTCAACCACAAACTGATCATCGACTAATTTGAGCCACACATTGTTGCCATGTTGTATCATTTCAACCACAAACAGAATCTTGGCTAAATATTGTTGACATGTTCTATCACCTAAACCACAAACTCATCACTGACTAATTTTAGGCACGCACTACTGCCATGTTGTATTATCTCAATCACAAAGTGATTATATTAATTTGAGCCATATTGATGCAGAGCATCCTGAAGATTCGAGCTTTGAAGACGAATTGAATCCAAATTCAATTCCCAAGATCCAATCTAGGATGCGATCCATGGCAAATCTAATCGAGCAGGATCATCTAGGTCCAATTGGATCTCAGTGTACCCAGATCCATTTTTAATATCGTGCTGCAATATCTGAGATATTTTGTATATTTCTCAGAGATTGTAATTTTATATTTCGATTCTATTTTGTCATATTACATAATCATATTAAATTTATTTTTGTTTTTATTTTTATTTTTATTTTTATTTTTATTTTTATTTTTATTTTTTAGATGTCAGATTCTACGGATCCAGATAGTTCTGGTGCCCTGTAGGATTCCTTTGTGGCACTAGAGGGTTTATAGAGAACGCAGA
The DNA here is from genome assembly GCF_984573655.1 of Nuphar pumila. NCBI lineage: Eukaryota > Viridiplantae > Streptophyta > Magnoliopsida > Nymphaeales > Nymphaeaceae > Nuphar > Nuphar pumila. Next base: position 2,293,515 of record NC_143249.1, on the reverse strand, counting down.
TAATTTTTTTATTTTTCACAATTACATTTTTCTAATGCATTTTTATGCAGGATCCAATTTGTCGCATAATTTAGATTCGGATCTTGATCCATTTCAATGGAGCCCTAGTTGGCGCCATTTGAAGTGGACCATCTTGGCCTTGATCCAAATTTCAACATTGACAAGTCCAAGTCAATATGGTTGTTGGTCACTTAATGCACTTGGCCAAAATAGCCTAGTCAAAATTGTGGGTTGTGCTATGTTTGGGAAGACCATTTTACTCTTTAATGTGACTCTTCCCCAAGCTTCAAGCCTATTAATGAAGGGAGGTCGATCAAGGGAAGGTGGCTTTTGTTTTTGAAATTTTGAAATTTTCTTGGTGGAAAAGAAGTGTTTGAAGGGTGAAGATAGTCTCAGTATTTTGATCGTATCTCCCTAGATACCAATCCAAATTGCATGAACTTTATCCTGTTGGAAAGCTAAGATCTTGTCCTACAAGTTTGTTGTTTACCATTTTGCATGATTCGACTCTGTTAAACTGCTAAAATCCCTGACAAGTTTTCTACTGACAACATTAACCCCTTTGGCTGGTGGAAAGCTCGAGTTTGTGAGTTTTTTTTTTTTAGAATCTCTTTGGTGAAGATCGACCTTGTCGTATTGTGAAAGCTTGAGATTCGTGGTTGCTAGCTCTCAAAGTGATTATTCAAGCTGTTGTTTGTGAATCCTCATTGGTGTCGGTTGCTTCCCAACGACATCCATTACCATCTTCATTCCAAATAAAATTGTTGGTTCACTTGTTCTTACAATTTCAATTTTTTTTCATATGTGTTTCTCTTTAAATATTGCTTGTAAGTTGCAATAGGGTATGTGTTGTTTTTTGATTGAATGAATAGAAGTCTTTCATGTTACGAATTGGTTCTACTGCTCAAAAAATATCAAATTATGTCTTTGATATTATATAACTCAGTTTCCTGTCAAAACCCGAATTCTTGAATCTTGAGTTGTCTAGAATGACTCCAAAGAAATGATCGTATCGGCCTCGATACTAATCATTTTCTGGCATTTTTTAGCTTCCCAAAAAGCTAAGACGATTATCTACAACTTTATAGTTGAGTTCATTGCATGAATCGGCCTTATATACCCTTAAAAAGTGTTGTTAAAGTGTCAAACTGATAGGAATCCACTGTCACATGTTTGGTTCAGAACACACTCGGTGGTGTTCGGTATTTTTTAATTATCTTGAGATTCCTTGCTTAAAAAATTATTTTGTTTGATTATGTGAAAAGCTAGAACCTAGATCTAAAACTTTTATGTTCAGAGTCATAGCTGAATCCTCGTTTAGGTATCTCAAAAATATCAGTCTTTTTACTGGTCTTGAATAGTTGGAAATTCAATTCATTTGATAATATTTCATATAATTTCTAGAATTAAAAAATTTGTAGAGACTCATAGAAAATTCATAAAAATATAAATCTTAGGTCATTGGAAAGGTCTAGATCTGACCTACGTTTTTTTAGTTGATGGTTTTCGCAAACTACATTGTCTGAAGGGTCTAAAACTCCTTCAAACAATCTATTTGCAAAGTTCAAAAGTCTATCATAGGTTGGTTTGTCTGTCCCAGTCCTGAGTCTGTGGAATGAACACCTCTGATCTGAATCCAGTGATTTCAGATTCGTTGGAAAGGCGTGTGAGTCATGCACAACTTTTATTTGGATCACCTCTGTCGAAACAGAGCTCATAAGTCCCGAAAAACCTATTTTTTCGAGTCCTATTCAGTCTCATTTTCGTGAAAAGCTTCTGCGCGAGTTAAGATCCATTTGGATCTTGGATCTTGGATCATGGATCAGAGTTCACCAAGTCCACATCACATACACTGCTGCTACATTGTACCACCTCAACCATAAACTGAACACCGACCAAACATTGTTGACATGTTCTATCACCTCAGCATCAAATTGATCACTCACTAATTTTAGGCACGCACTACTGTCATGTTGTATTATCTCAACTACAAAGTGATCACTGACTAATTTGAGTCACACACTGCTGCCATGTTATATCACCTCAACCACAAACAAAACATCAGCTAAACATTGATGCCACCTCAACCATAAACTGATCACCGACTAATTTGAGCCGCACACCGACAAAACAACCTATAAGGCATATCTACGTGTGTGACCACATGTTCATAACTAGGTATAGAATGGAAAGAGAAAGGTTAAGAAGAGTAGAAGCTCTTCTTTTTTTTAGGCAGTGTGTGGTTCGGATATTACTGAAAGAAAGAAAAGAAGATGAAGGAATTGTATGAAAGTCATGCAGCTTGAGTATTTCTTGGATTTTGAATTATTATATGCTTTGTTATTTTTGGCTACCTTTGTAGATCTATTGGTCTTGTAATCGTTCATTACCTTGATGTATCATTTATTTATGAAGCTTTATTGAGTTCTTGCAAGGTGGGTTTTTGGATTCGAATTATTGTATGTTGTGTTGTTTCTGGAATCATTTTTGGATCTCTTCACGTTTTGTTTGTTTGTTGATTAGTTCAATCTTTTCTTTGTGAAGTTTTATGGGGTTTTAATACGAAGCAGGTTATATGTTCCCCGTCGAATACACAGGTGTATCTTCGAGGGTCTGAATGAGCACCATGTATGTAAGCACGTGGGGCTCGTATATCCCCATGTGTCAGTTAGCATCAGAGTCTGGTGCAGTTGCAAAGACTTAAGTACACTTTCTTGCCATTCTCGCCATAAAATGATTATTCTAGAAAAGGACAAAGTTGTCCTCCATCCAAAAAAGGGAGAATGATCTTAACTTTTTAAAGTCCAAACGTTCTATTTTTGCCCTAAGCACTAAACTCCTCTTATGTAACAGGAGCTCCTCGCAATATTTTGCCCTAAATATTTTAGATCATCCTTTGACAATGCAACATCTCTTGTAACAGGTGCTCCCTTTGATGACACACCGTTTATCGTCGTCTGCTACTGCCAGAACACCCTTAGTCATTGTCTGCTGCCATCGAAGCACCCTTTGTCATCGTCTGTTGTTGCCATCGTCTATTGCCACTGGAGCACCCTTTATCATCGTCTGCTTGTGAGAAATAGTTGAACTACCAGAGGCATCAACATTCTGTCTATTATTCATCATGATACTAGAGTGCAAGCATCGAATTGAGTAGACAAAGAATAATAATTTACAGAAGAGATAATGGTGGCAGTGTCGAACTGAGTAAACAGAGAGCAACGATTTATAAAAGAGATCAGATTATAGAGTAGCGATTTACAATAGAAATCAAATCAAAGAGTAGCGATTTACAGTGAAAATCATATCAGAGAGTAGTGATTTATAGTAAAAATTAGATCAGAGAGTAGCAATTTACAGTAGAAATCAGATTAGAGAGTAGCGATTTACAATAGAGATCATATCAGAGAGTATCGATTTATAGTAGAAAGTAGATCAGAGAGTAGCGTTTACAGTAGAAATCAGATCAGAGAGTAGCGATTTACAGTGGAAATCAGATCCGAGAGTAATGATTTATAGTACAAATCAGATCAGAGAGGAACAATTTATAGTGGAAATCAGATCAGAGAGTAGCGATTTACTGTAAATCGCTACTCTCTGATCTGATTTCTATTGTAAATCGCTACTCTCTAATCTGATTTCTACTGTAAATTGCTACTCTCTGATCTAATTTTTACTATAAATTGCTAATCTCGGATCTGATCTCTGTTGTAAATCGCTACTCTCTTATCTGATTTCTATTATAAATCGCTACTCTCTAATCTGATTTTTATTGTAAATCGCTACTCTCTGATCTGATTGTCATTGTAAATTGTTACTCTGTGATCTGATTTCTACTGTAAATGGCTACTCTATGATCTAATTTATATTGTAAATCGTTACTCTCTGATCTGATTTTCACTGTAAATCGCTACTCTCTGATCTGATTGTCATTGTAAATCGTTACTCTCTGATATGATTTCTACTGTAAATGGTTACTCTCTGATCTGATTTATATTGTAAATCGTTACTATCTGATCTGATTTTCACTGTAAATCGCTACTCTTTGATCTGATTTCTACTGTAAATCGCTACTCTCTAATCTGATCTCTTTTATAAATCATTGTTCTCTATTTACTCAGTTCGACGCTTCCACCGTTATCTCTTTTGTAAATCACTATTCTTTATCTACTCAGTTCGATGCTTGCACTCTAGTATCATGATGAATAATAGACAAAATGCTGATTTTTCTGATAGTTCAACTATTTTTCACGAGCAGGCGATGACAAAGGGTGCTCCAGTGGTAATAGATGACAACAAAGGGTGCATCGTTAAAGGGAGCTCATGTTACAACAGATGGTGCGTTGTCAAAGGGTGATCTAGAACATTCATAGTCGAGTTCATTTCCCGTTGCAAAGCGATTATATGTGCAGTTGAGGATACATCCTCTTCAAGCAAACAAGCTCATTAGTAATGGCAGGCTACTGCACTATTTTTCTTGGACTGAGGCTGATTCTTAGAGACTCTAGCAATGGTGCACTCTTGAAAATATGCTTCACAAACTTCAGCTCAGGCACTGTACTCTTAAAGGAGCTGATGGGCTCCGACTCAGGCAATGATAAGAGTCACGAGAATATGCAAAGCTATTTACGTGAGGACATTTTAGTCAAACGGATATCTATTTTATCAGAGGACATTTCCGTCAAATGCATATTTACCTTTTTCATATGTTATTTTATTATAAAATCATCATGGGTAACATTGGCATATGAATTATCATGGGTCCCAAGATATTTCTCCGTACACACTGGAAGACATGAATTTGTCTTTAGGGGAGAACACACAACACCCTCCCATTTTAATAGGATAACGTCTGTGGTTTAGTGTTTTATATGCATGTTTTGCTTAAGTGAATATTTTATTTATGAACTATTAAGGGGTTTTACTATTGTGGTGCGTATGGTTGGGTGTTTTATGAATAGCTTTATTGGCCAGCATTCTCCTTCGACTATGAAAGATGTTGCTAATGAATAGTCCCTTGGATGTTGTTCCAGCGTTGTGGTATGAGAAGTACCTCTCCAATGAATTCGAATAGAGAGGTAGGTATCTTGGTTTTTTAGGTGATTATTGTGTGTGTTTTCGTGGGTAGTGGAGTTTTGCCATTAAACTGAGCAATGGAGTTTTAGTGTGACGGTTTTGTCAAAAATAGAGATTCGCCTAATGTGTTTCGGTGATTTTTCGTTGTAGTGGAGTTTCACAATTAAAAATGGTATGGATTTCGTTGGTTGTTTTGGGGTGTTCATTTCTGTTTACTTTTTCACTATTTTTATACTACTTTGGGGAATGGTCTACTATTTTTTTCTTATATTTCGTGGCGAATGAAGTTTCGCAATTGGTATATGGAGTTTCATCGTAGTAGTCCTTGTTTGAAAATCAGTAGGTGTATGTGGTGATCCTTTCTGTTTATTGTTTTACTGTTTTCTGTACCACTTTGGGGAATGGTCTACTATTTTTCCTTATATTTCATAGCAAATGCAGTTTCGCTAGTTGTATATAGTTTCACCACATATGTTTTTTGTTTGAAATTCAATAGGTGTTTTGGGGGTGATCTTTTCTTTTTACTGTTTCATTGTTTTATGAACCACTTTGGGAATAGTCTATTGTTTTTTTCCTACATTTCAATGCAAATGAAATTTCACTAGTTGTATGGAATTTCGCCATAGATGTTCTTGTTTGAAATTTTTTTAGTGTTTTGGGGTGATGCTTTCTGCTTACTATTTTACTCTTTTTTGTATCACTTTGTTAAATGGTCTACTGTTAATTGTTGTTGTTTTATGGAACATTGAGTTTCGCCATTGTTCATTAGTGAGGGTGTGAGGTAGACATGACCCGACTAAGGAAGGTCGGCTCTAGCGAATGCGCGTACATGCCAAGTGTACAATGTTAAATGGGAAATAAGCTTTGAAAACGAATATATATTTCTATTGTTTTTCGAAAATAAAGCAAAGACTAACTATGCTAACTCACCTAAGACTAACTATATATATATATATATGCTAAAACTGAATTTTAATTGACTAAACACAAGTAAAAGTTCATTGAGCAAACGCAGTTTATTCACTCGAGTAATCAGTCCGCTCAAGGAGTTCAGTTTGGGTGACCCGTAATGAGCACAAACAGGGTATGCAAGATTGAAATTTCAGATTTATGTATTATCGCATGGACAACAAACAGCACAGAGAATGTGCACAGTACAGACAATAACGTTTTTCGCTTTTTTTTCGAAGGTTGATATTCAAATCGGAACCCAGATTGGTGCAGGTTCGAAACTAAGTTCAAGGGGCGTTAAATCAGACCAGCCCCATGTGCATCAGCCAGCCACATGGTATGGCTGACGCACAATGCTAATAACAGAGTTTTGGCATCAAGGACGCCAAATCAGAATCTTTTTGCACAATGTTTTAAGAACACCAAGGTTTAATATTTCAGAAATTTAGTTCTGAAAATAACAGACAAGAATTTATAGTTAAAGATTCAGTTCACACACTATGTTCTACAATATTTCAACAAGAAAAATGCATGTAGAACAATGGACGGTGCACAATGAAAACAAGGGCTGAAGCAAACACCTTTCATGCTTCAATACTATCGATTTCAGCACTATTCAACGGATCTTCGAAATTTCTAGAGTAATATGTTTGAACAACAAATATTTCTTAGAAAAAAAAATCAAGTTCAACTAGATGAAATCAGTCTAACACAAATTAACAATAGAAATTTCAAATAGTATGGACAAGCTCGGCACAACAATGACTTCAACCACTTAGCATACACACGCAAGATTCAATGAGGACAAGAGAGAAAGTTGTGTATCTTGTAATAACGTTGGTATAAGTGTTGTTCCAGTTGCAACCGTCCACCAACAATGGACAACTCGAGGGCTGGTTCAGCTGGGGTTCGGTCCACACCTAGCCACCAATCCTCCAACACGTCACAAGTTCAGTTTGCACCACCCACAATGGACACGACTGGATCAAAGGACCACGCTCAGCTTCTCCAAGAAGCTCCACTCGGCGGGTTGAAGCAAGGCCACTCCAACACGCAACAATGTTCAAGAGGACAGAAATGACGTCCCAAGCTTTTCAAGCTTGGATGTCTCCAAGGCCATAAAACGTCCACCACGAGCTTCTCGAACTCACCCACAAGGTTCAAACTCTCTCCAAGTTCACGCCTAGCCTCCAAGGCTCACATTGTCCTCTCATTTCTTCATTTTTTTTTCAGAAAAAATTCAAAATAGGCAAAGACCCTCTCAACGTTTTTGCGGGAAACTTGTTTATATGTAGGAGAATAGTAGCATAGCTTCTCATTGGCCACGAGGGAGGCTAATGAGGGGCCATCATTAAAATGTTTGTCTCATTCTCTTCTTGTATGGTCAATGAAGAGCCAAGCCCAAGAGAAGGATGGGTCAAGGTGGGCGGTACTTCCTCTAACGATGCTTGAGGAGAGGTGGCTAGCCATGGTTGACCACTTAGGTGGTTGCCTTCCTGATCACGGCCCAATCGAATTCAACCATTTGTTAAGTAGGGTTCACTCTTAAAATTGGATTCGTATCTGGATTTATAAATAAAAAAACTACCCATGGACCCGCTACACCCTTTGGTACTACAAAATAGATCCTACTAGGTACCAAAACGATTCAGATCCGTAAGATCTGGCCCCTACCAAAAATAAAAATTAAATGAAATGAAATTAATACAATATTGTTCGAGGTTCCAAAATTTGTAAAATAAAGACTAAACATCAAAATAATTATTTTGTAACATATTACGCAAAATTCTCAGAAAATTATAATGGATAAAATTACCAAAATACCTTTTGGTTCTAAATTGACCTAAATAGATCGAAATCAGATCAAGTATGTTTGAATTTGCATTTTGAATCAAAATTTTAGATTTGGATCTCTCTCTCATTCCTCGCAGTGGGGCACGGATCCTGATGCTCCTGTATTAGGGTGTTTCACCATAATAGTTGAAATTTGAAATGAATCGATGGTTTTGTGTGAAGATGTCTCCAAAAGGTTAAGGCAAGGATAAGATGTCTAATAATAAGTTTTACTCTTTAGGAGATATAGCCTCTGGTGCAGTGACAGTTGGGTGAGGATTATAAAGATGAAATAAATAACAACTTAAATGATAACATATTTGTGACTGGATCTAAATGTGATCATTATGAAGAAGAGTTAAAAAAAAAGTGCCAAGAAAATTCCTGAGCAGGTATTTGATATAGAGATTTTGTCCATAGTGAATTTGGGCCCAAGAAAGCTAGATGCTGCTACTTTGAATTTAATCTCACCAGTGGATTTGGGCGACTAGCTATAGATAGTGAGGATATTTGTCCTTCAGACAATGACACTACTTGAACTATAGCTAGTATGGCTTTGGGCCCACTAACTCCAAGTATTCTCCATGTTAACGATGATTGGCTACAATATTTGACCTCCGTAACAGAGGGTGGGGAAAGGACCTCGATTATTATAAAAGGCAAAACCATGGACTTTAAGTACCTTCTAATGGAGTTTGCATGGGTGGAATCAGAGGACATTAAGGTGACCAAGTTGGACAAGGAGAGCTAGCAACAATAGTGGCACAGCCTCAGAAGTCAGAAGGAATACACAGATAGGTACAATGCATCTATGTTAGTGCATACAAGAGAAGATACATCTATGTTGTATCCATCTTTGTATGTGGGTGTGGAGGGGCGATAGTGACACGAGGTGGAGGAATCACCAGAAGATGAGCATACAGGAGGAAAAGATGTTAAGAACATCACGACACTTGTCCGCAAACCACCTAGGTTAAAGAGCATTCAAAGAGAGAAAATAACGTTAAGTTTATCACAACTTTCTATCGTTATTGATTGGCTCATTCTATAATTAGCTAACTAAAATTATCTAACTAATGATGCCAAGCATTGTTATATTTGCAACCACTAAGGGTTCAAATCAAGGCACATAGAAGCATATAGGAAGTAGCCTTTTGGAGTCTTTTTCCATGACAACCCTCGTGACAGGCATGCATGAAAGCAACCCAGCACTGTAAGTTTTGAAGTACTTTCATATTTTTTTAAGATTAAGTTTATATGTTTGTGTTTATTAAGTATGTTACATATTCATGTGATATTCAAATTTCAAATGACAGAAGATTTTCAAGCTTTGATATAAATATAAACGATTGCAATCAATGATGAAGAAAGTCAAAGCTTAACTAAGGCAATTGGGTGACAGTGAGGTGTAAGATCACTCATATGATGCCTTGGAAGACTCTGAAGACTCCAAAGACTCGGAAGACACATCTCACTTCATTTTCAATAAAAAACTGTTGATCCATCTAAACATTTCAATAACTATTGAACATATTATGTGTTTATTATGTATGTATATTTTCATAATTGTTTGTTATGTATGCATGTATGGATGTACATTTTTATATTGAAACATGTTACATGTAGTTTTTTTGTACATAACATAATTTCGCTATTCTGTTGACGAGTTTCGCAGGTTTCAGTTCTATGAACCATTTCCGCAGGTTTCAATTCTGTGAACAGAGTTACATGAAGTTTTTTGCACAAAACTGAGTTTCACTATTTTGTGGGTTCTGCAGGTTTCAACCAAACTAGATTTGCTGTTTCAATTTTAAGTGAAACTCATTTCCACCTAAACGTAGAGTTTGGCTGGTTTTTGACAGTGAAATCCGTTGTTATTTTTCAGTGGAAGGGCGTTATCATCATCAGGACTCTGTCATTGTACTTTTGTTGTTTAGTTATTTGGGAGAATATCAACTATGCCTTAAATTCAGAGTTTAGCTAGAAAGAAGTTTCGCTAGAATATTTGGAAGCGAAAGCCGGTTATTTACGTTTTAGCGGAAGGGTAAAACCGTAAAAAAAACCAAATTCAGCAAAAATCGAGCAGGTGGTTATGTGGGGAATATTGCGATATCTTTGGGCCATTACGTAAAATAGCAATATTTTCAAGGTTAGTATGGTCATTTTCTATAAAAAAATCATGCCTTGTAAGTTAAAAATTAATCAAGATATAAAATACACGAATTAATATAAAAGTTCATACATAATACACGGAAATCAAGCATTTATTCTACATCTTCGACAGTTTATTATTGTATGAGCAAGAACGAGACGTGCTTGGTGACAAGCAATAATGAAAGAATTTCATAAAGATGAATGGTGGACGCGTAGGTGGTCAAGCTAGAGAGCACTCAGGTGGGAGACCCTGCGGGAACCTCTGTGAATCCTTGCAGTAGTTGTAGATCATGTAGTTCTTCTGCACCCAAGCCAGCTTCTTTAGGTCCGAGGTGACCACGGCTTGGTTCATCCAAGTTGAAGATGAAGCACTGCATGAAGAGCTCGAGCCGTTCCACACACAGCCATTGATGCTAACATCACTAAAGGTGGCCGTGAAAGGAGCCAGCGTCCAGTCGGTCTTGACGCGACCACCCTGTGTTGCCCAGTCCTCAGCATCCCACAGGCTCGAGTACATTCGCATGGCTTGCCTGCTTGGGTAGGCCACTCCTGACTTGTCGTGGTTCCTAAAAACTCTTATGAGGGTTCCGTCCACGTAAAACCTTCATCCAATGCAAAATAACATATATAAAAATTAGCACACAAAAAAGCATGAATTACTATCATTTTATCGTTTGATTTAACAACTTTCTTTCCAGCTTCTCCCATCTCTACCATCCATTTGGGAAATGGATTGTTGATACTAATTAGATTGATCATGACATAATACCCACCATCCATTTGGATATATATATTCGATCCACACCAACATCTCACTGAGATGTGTGTGGGCCCCATTCTCATAGTTCCCTAAGTGAGGTGGTGGAAATTGAATATAACCAATGACAGGTTAATTATATATATGCAATATGATCCCTGATCTGTCGCCGAGCTAGGAAGGACAAGCTCGAGCTGGCTCATTTAAGAAAATTAGTTTTTTCACATACAATTTGAATAAGAATTGAACACCTAACTTCATTCCAAGCCACCTATCCCAACTGATCGACCACTACACATTATGGTGACATGTATATGAGATTATATTTCTAATGAGCCTAGACGAGCCGAGCCGATCACACACCCCATGTTCATATACAGCTCCTAAACTTCAAGAGCTGCTTGTGGCTCGGTGTGCCAAGCTCAATTTATGATCCTGAACAAGCCTCTGACGAACTCAGCTGAGCCGAGCCACGAGCTGCTCGTCTGGTTTTTGAGCCCTATTAGCTCAAAAAGCTAAGACATGTATGTATCTATATTTTTCGTTCCGGGCATTTAAGGTATGAGGAGTTTGACTTACATTACTTGGCGAGGGTTCCAAAGAATGGTGTAGGTGTGGAAGTCAGCAGTTGGGTCGAACCACAGACGAAATTGTTGCTCCCGATTGCCCTTACCCTGTGTGTACATGTTTGTGTGCAGGGTGTAGGGCTGCCCACTTGCGTTGCCCAGGAACTCCATGTCTATCTCATCGTGAAGTGGTCCTTGAGAGGATACCTGATCCAAATTTGCGAGCCAAGTCACATGGGTATACGTTAAAGTAACAGATAAACCATGAAGCATCATTCTTCATTTCTAGAATCAATCTCTAGGCATCAAATCTCCACCATTATGATGTATAGAATAGACTATTGCTAGTGCAAAGCAACACATATATATATGGTCATATAGGTGTAGACCATATGCAATATGGCTTCCTTTGAATCACTTTTATGTATAGAAGAGATCGATGTTAGGACTTACATAGTAGGCAGTGACGGTGCCGGCCGAGTTGCCCGGGACTAGCTTTATTTTCATGTCGAACTTGCCAAACAGAAACTCATTCTTTGATTGGAACCCTGAGCCCGACGACTTGTCGAGAGACAGTTGAAGCTGCTGTCCATTGTTGAGGATCATGGCTCGCTGCCCACCCCATGTGATATCAACATCTGACCAGAAGTTGGCCATGGATGCACTGCACAAGCTCAGCAGCAATAGAGCTGCAAGAGTATGAGAGGAAGACATCTTCTAAGGGAAAGAACTCAATTCAACTCAACTAGTAATATTAGAAGTATAAGATAGAGCTCCTAGCAATATATATTGCTTTCGTAGTAGCAATGTCAAATGATGAGAGTGACTCAACCAAGGCCAAGTATTTATAGCTACCGATGAGACTACAATGCCATAATTTTGTATATATAAAGAAAGAAACGTCCAAGCAAGTGTGCAGAGCCAGCTAGGCGTGGGTTGTCATGGGCCCACACGCTCTCATGGTATTTATCTAAATTTCTAGAACCATTTCTTTCTTTTTGCCTGTTTTGTACTAATTGAAAAGTCCAAAGTGGAAAGTTTTGTGTTTGTAGCTTGATATCCAGCTGTTCGTCATGCTAAAAGCCCATAGTATGAGATATTTATTTTGCTGAGCTAAACTTGAACTACTCTTAGTTTTGTTAGGATTACAATTAAAAGGTAAGGACTTATGATGATTTCAGATAAAAGTAAGCGTTTGTGCGGAGTTTGTTGTTTTGCAAAAACTTCTAACAGGAAATAAATCTATAATCATGGAAGCAGCTAGCGAACCCTAATTGATAGACATATGCTGATCGGTTCGGAGCAGTTGATTCGAGTGGAAATTTGTTTATGACAAAGTTCCCCACTGAATCTGGTAATCTTCGGATGAGGACTCCAACAGTGAAAGGCACCTGCACACCTGGTGGGAATCGAACCTGAAACCAAAAGGGTCAGCACCTTTTTCCCAGACCCGCTACCATTCGAGCGACCCGGGCGGGGGAAGTATTCGAGTGGAAAATTGAAACCATCTATCGATGCACCACATTGAAAATGAAATTCATCCTAATTGATACAGTTATTAATTATGTTTCTTAAGTTGATGCATAAAATGGGAAATTATTTAAAGAAATTCTCATTCGTGTGAGAACATTTTAAAATGAAAGATGCATTGTGTTAACGCGTGTTATAGTTCACATTGTTTATATGTGCTTTAGTTTTTTTTAAGTTAGTCTTATCTGAGGGAAGCCTTTGGTCATATTCATCATTAATTAATGTGAAGGCTTCTCCACAACAAAGTCAATTTCCTATACCAAAAGGCCATGCAATCACGAACCTTCCTATTTTTTAATTGTAAGACCACTTTGTATTTGCTTTAACATTTACAATTAGACCTGGAGTAGTAGTATTTGGCCGTTGGGCTCAGGGCCATTGTTTTTTGACTGACAAACTATATATACCAGGTCCGCTACCTCAACTAGACCTTTGAGTCCTGGTCAAAGGCTTTGGGTTAACTCAGTCCTGATCGTAGCTAGTCATAACCTCGGGAGAATCTTGGCAGGGGAAAATATCTTGATATTTTACAAAATCTGGGTTTCCTAAAAAAAAAAAACTTTAGAAATTATCAGCATACAAAAATATATAGAATTATGTAGTAAACCTGTAAATAATCTAAAAAATCTTCAAGAAAAAAGATTTTAATGCAAATTCAACATGTTAAATGTGATATTTTGAAAATACTGTGCTTTTAATGGTAAAATAATGGTCATTGAAAATATTCTGTTAAATTGGCAATATTTTGAATATATAATGATAGCAACTGGCCTGGTCCCTATGGAATTATTCAAAGGCTATGAAACGACTTTTTTCTTAATAATGGCAAGCTAAAGCACACACGGAACCCCAACTAGTTTATCCAAGTATTAAGGATTTCTTTATTGTTGATTTGTCCTTTCTTGGGACCCAGGAACCAAGTGTTAATCTTCATTCGTTTTTTTTTGTTTGTTTGTTATGAGAGGAACCACCCTAAAGACCCTAGGTTACTTGGCCACATGGGTTTTGCTCATCCGGTAAGGGCGAGTTGTGAATGTCACCAAGTTGATGGGACGTCACAAGTTGGAAACCCATGGATGGCGTCCCTTGCTGCAAGGCCGGATCTGAGTCACCCAATGGGAACCAAAAGGGCTTTACCAACTCGAGGCCATCCAATCTGCAGTTGGTGATTTTTTTTTTTGTTGTTGAGGGAAGAGGGGGGGGCTTTGTTCCTTGATGAAGGTAACCCGTATAAGTCCGCCAGGATCCACCACAAGAAAGCAACATGGCAGGCTCCTACCCAGCATTACTCGATCCCAAACTCCTTCAACCTCAGAAGCCCTTCAAGAGATCCCGCTGGCCAGGTGTCGTCAACCTGCGGGAATGTTAATCTTGTTTCGTTACTAAACATTTTAGTAGTGATTCGAATCCTTATAAAGTTTAGGTATTCCTTAAGCATGTAAGCTCTGCTGCTCTTGCCATCATGCAACTTTCTTTTTGCTTCAAGTAATCTGCCAAAGAATATAACATGGTACGTAGTGTTAGCAACTATTTATAAAACAAATTACTAGATAATCCTTAGTAACGCAGTTCTTGAATATAAAAGATCTGATGCTGTTTTCTTATCCAACATGATTACAGCTAGCCATCCTATTTTTGTGAGACACACGCCTCTTATGTATGAGTATTCCTAATTAAATGTAAACAACTACAGTACTACCTTGCGTTTTGGCATCTAATATTTGATCAAATATCAGCTTAGTTTACTCATGAACCACCAAACAAACTGAAATCCCCATAAAAATTCTGTGAAAAAAAGCAAAATCATATGCATTTTTTCTTTTCTCAATGCCATTTCAAGAGATGTTGTCAGAATCTGTTTATGAACTGAATTATTTTCCAAAAAGATTCAGAACATTAGCCTGGACCAGAACTAATCCAATCTATTTGAATCAGTCTATTTAAAAACCTGTTTTTTTTTAAATGAAAAACTTCAGGGAAAATATCAAAGACAAGGAAAATCGTAAATGATGACTTGTAGGATACAATCAAATCATAAAATGCACATTTAATGCCTAAACATTATGATAGCAAATGAATATCATAATTATCACAAAAATTAAATAAAAGAAAGCACTGATTCAAGCCGATTTGCAATTAAATTAGTGAGGTGTTGATTCGAACGGAAGCTGATAACATTGGTTTCAAGCATACACACATTTAGATGGGAGGGTGGTGCATGTTCTCCGCCGATGATTCACTGAATCCCACGTCTGTGTTTGGAGGTCTGAATGAGCACCACGTATACAAGCACATGGGGCTCGTATTCTAGTGTATGTTGACATCACTTAGCATTGGAGTCTGGGGTGGTTGCAAAGACTTAAGTACCCTTTCTTAGTATTCTTTTCATAAAATGACGGTTTAAAAAATGACAAAAATGCCCTTCATTCAAAAAAAAAAAAACAAACGGTTTAAAAAAAGGACAAACATGTCCTCCATCCAGAAAGTCGAGGATGATATTGACTCTTCAAAGTCTACACAGCGAAACAAACATTAATCGTTTCGCCGATGGCGATCCGGCGAAACGATGGTGAGCTGACGATCCGATGGTGAGTCGGCGATCCGATGGTCATCCGGAGAAACGAACCTGAGCCATAAAAAATGTCTGTTTGAACTTTTCATCGTCATCTTCTTCTTCTTCCTTTTCCTTAAAACATTGTAAAACCTTCTCTCTCTCTAGAGAAGAAATCAAGGGAGGCAAAGAGTTCTCCCTGGAGGAGGCCATGAACATCAACCCTCTCACTAACTCTCTCTCTTCTCTTTCTGCTTCTGTGCACATCCAGCAGAAGATCCTGCATTGCTCCATCAAGCACCGACTGACCTGCACATTGACTGTTGTGGAGCCTGATTCAGAGTTTTTACCCTTACAGGAGGAGGGTTTGGGGGCTCCTCTCAGCGTGGGTAGCATCATTCAACTAAATGAGTTGTGGATTCTGATTCAGAGTTTTTACCCTTACAGGAGAGGGGTCTGAGGGCTCCTTTCAGCGTGAGTAGCATCATTCTACATGAAGAGTTGTGGAGCCTGATTAAGAGTTTTTACCCTTACAGAAGAGGGGTCTGAGGGCTCCTCCCAGTGTGGGTAACATCATTCAACTTGATGAGTTGTGGAGCTTGATTCAAAGTTGTTGCCCTTACAGGAGGAGGGTTTGGGGGCTCCTCCCAGCGTGGATAGCATCATTCAACTTGATGAGTTGTGGAGCCTGATTCAGAGTTTTTGCCCTTACAGGAGGAGGGATTGGGGGCTCCTCCCAACGTGGGTAGCATCATTCAACTTGATGAGCTGTGGAGCTTGATTCGTAGTTTTTGCCCTTACAAGAGGGGGTTTGGGGGCTCTTCTCAGCGTGGGTAGCATCATTCAACTTGATGAGTTGTGGAGCTTTATTTAGAGTTTTTACCCTTACAGGAGGGGGGTCCGGGGGCTTCCCCCCCTGGCGGGGGGCTCGGGGGGCAGCGCCCTCCAGACCAAATTTTTTGGGGCCTTGTATATTTTTTTTATTTTCTTTTCCTCTTTTAACTATAAAAAAAAATCAATAAAGTGATTTGTAGTGTCTTTCACAAATCACTATAGCGATTTGTAGTGTTACTCAATAAGCAAATCGCTACCCGAATTAGAACCAAATTGTCATTGTCATATCTCCCTAACCGGAGGTCATATTCCAAATTCGTAAAAAGTGGTGTCTTTGTTATTTAGTTTAGTTTATTCCTATAAATTTTTAACGATTTCTATGGTCATTTCATTCCCTATTTTAACTAAAAACCAGATCCATATTATTCTGTTTTGTGCAACCCAAAAACATTACAAATCGCTATAATGATTTGCGGAAGACAGTACAAATCGTTGTTGGAAGACTAGATAACACTATAAATCGCTGTGAGGCTTGTTGAAGACCCGAAAACACTATAAATCATTGTAGGAAGGCTCGTCAATACTACAAATTGTTGTTGAAAGACCAGATAACACTATAAATCATTGTTGGGCTCGTTGGAGACCTGAAAATACTACAAATTGTTGTATGAAGGCCCGACAATACTACAAATCGTTGTAGGGGAGTCATTGAAAAAATTGTGGCAAAGAAACAGAAAAATTGGTCTTTCAACAGCGATTTGTAGTATTGTCGGGCCTTCCTACAGCGATTTGTAGTGTTTTCAGGTCTTCAACGAGCCCAACAATGATTTATAATGTTATATGGTCTTCCAACAACGATTTGTAGTATTGACGAGCCTTCCTACAACGATTTGTAGTATTTTCGGGTCTCCAACAAGCCCCAAAACAATTTATAGTGTTATTTGGTCTTCCAACAACGATTTGTAGTGTCTTCTGCAAATCATTATAGTGATTTATAATATTTTTGGGTTGCACAACACAGAATAATATGAGTTTGGTTTTTAGTTAAAATAGGGAATGAAATGACCATAGAAATCGCTGAAAATTTACAAAAATAAACTAGACTCAATAACGAAGATACCACTTTTTACGGATTTGGAATATGACCTCCGATTAGGGAGATATGGCCATGACAAGTTGGTCCTAATTCGGGTAGCGATTTACAGCGATTTGCTTACTGAATAACACTACAAATCGCTATAGTAATTTGCATAAGACACTACAAATCGCTTTATTGCTCTTTTTCGATAGTTAAAAGAGGAAAAGAAAATAAAAAAAATTATACAACACCCCAAAAAAAATTAGTCCGGGGGGCGCTGCCCCCCGAGACCCCCGCCAAGGGGGGGGGGAGCCCTCGGACCCCCCTCCTGTAAGGGCAAAAACTCTAAATAAGGTTCCATAACTCATCAAGTTGAATGATGCTACCTACACTGAGAGGAGTTCTCAAACCCTCTCCTGTAAGGGCAAAAACTATGAATCAGGCTCCACAACTCATCAAGTTGAACGATGCTACCCACTCTGGGAGAAGCCCCCAAACCCCCCTCCTATAAGGGCAAAAACTCTGAATCAGGCTCAACAACTCATCAAGTTGAGTGACGCTATCCACGCTGGGAGGAGCCCCCAAACCCTCCTCCTGTAAGGGCAAAAACTCTAAATCAAGCTCCACAACTCATCAAGTTGAATGATGCTACCCACGCTAGGAGGAGCCCTCAGACCCCTCTTCTGTAAGGGTAAAAACTCTTAATCAGGCTCCACAACTCTTCAAGTTGAACGATGCTACCCACGCTGGGAGGAGCCCTCAGACCCCTATTTGGTAAGGGTAAAAACTCTTAATCAGGCTCCACAACTCTTCAAGTTGAATGATGTTACCCACGCTGAGAGGAGCCCCCAGACCCCTCTTCTGTAAGAGTAAAAACTCTGAATCAGGGTCCACAAGTCATTTAGTTGAATGATGCTACCCACGCTCGGAGGAGCCCCCAAACCCTTCTTCTATAAGGGTAAAAACTCTGAATCAGGCTCCACAACAGTCAATGTGCAGGTCAGTTGGTGCTTGATGGAGCAATGTAGGATCTTCTGCTGGATGTGCACAAAAGCAGAAAGAGAAGGGAGAGAGAGAGAGAGGGTTATGTTCATGGCCTCCTCCAGGGGAGATTTCTTTCTCGGATAATCCTGCAGTGCAGAGTCTGGGTCTTAAATAATCATCTTCGGGGCACTTAAGTCTTTACAACCACTCATTTTCTATAATCGTCATTTTGTTTTTGCACCAATGGAGGAGAGGGTACTTAAGTCTTTGCAATCGCATCAAACTCCAACGCTAATTAATGCTAACAAACATGGGGATACGAGACACACATGCTTAAATACGTGGTGCTTTTTGGGACCCTCGAGCATGAGATGCCCTGTTCGGGGGGGTAACATATATATAACCTGCTTAGCATTTAGATGCTCATGGTGCATGTCCAATGTGATAGCTGGAGTAATATCGAGCTTGTTTTGTTCAATTAATAATTAATTTAATCAATTTGTTTAATTTCAAGTTGCAAACTGCAAAGTCCAAAAGTAGTAACCTGATAAGCATTGGAGAACCGTGCTTGCATACGCAAACTCTACCAGTAGTAGGGTTCTGGCGTGTAAGCTATATATACAAATTCTGAGGACAGGGAAAATGACGTGCTTGGAATTGTCCCTGTGTGGAAAGGTTGCCTTTCTTTCTTTCTTTCTATTTTTGTTCTTTTTTCTTGATAGTCAAGCTGGGGGATAATTAACTCTCGTGCGATCGGAACAAGCTGAGACATCTCAGTTTTAATATAGTGACCTAACCATGCAGCAATCGTAGTCAGGGCCGAAATCATGTTCGAGCTAGGCTCAAGGGAGAGCTGAGCTTGAACAGCCTTGTTCAAGCTTGGCTCGCTCGGCTCATGTGGGGGCCGGCTGTTGCTTGGTTAAGGGAATATGTTTATTCTTTTTTATAATAAACAAAGCATGGTCATTAGAGATTAAGCTTCAACCTGGACTAAGGGACGCGTATTTGGTTTTTTTGTAAAAGAGCCGAGCTAGGGTTGTTTGGACTCAGCTCATTAAGGGTGAACCCTTGCTTGTTTTCGGCTAGTGAGCTGGTTGTGTGCCGAGCTGTGCACTATGAGCGGATCATGTGCTGACTCGTTTGTTTTTTAAAATGCTTTTAAAACTTGACAGTACATATATATATATATATATATATATATATATATATATATATATATATATATATATATATATATATATATATATATATATATATATATATATATATATATATATATATATATATATATAGATAGAGAGAGAGAGAGAGAGAGAGAGAGATTGGTTTCTCCTAACCATGCACACGGTATGAATAATGTTGAATTTTGGTTCTGCAATCTATTTGCTAGGAATCATCCATTGGATAATGTTTTTTAATAAAAAATGTTTTTATGAGTTTTTTTAATTTGTAAAAGTTATGAGTCATCTATTTTTTATGCTTTATAAGAACCTGTTCACATGTCATAACCAGATGGTCCAGCAGTCCATATAAATAACATTTGCAAGATCAAATTTCAAAGAAAATTAAGACTGTCCGCACCTTGCTATTTTTAGGAGGAATCAATTTCTTTCTCTCGTAGTCATTTTTCTTTTTAACGAGTGCACAGTGGAAGAAATACTCTTTCACTATTACTCACATCTCTCTCTCTCTCTCTCTCTCTCTCTCTCTCTCTCTCTATATATATATATATATATATATATATATATATATATATATATATATATATATATATATATATTTGAAAAATGGTAGCTATCTACCAGTTTTTTAGCCTACCACCAGCGAATAGGTGTTTTCGGACTGTTTTTCGCAAATCTGACCGTGCAGATGTGTTTGTCATGGTCGATTTACTAGGAAATGATACTTGGATCATGTTTTTCGATAAAAATATGATCTTTTAAGTATTGAATATTTATGAAAATTGATGTGTTGGAATGGGACAATCCAAGAATCAATTCCTATAAAATCAAACAGGATCACATCTATATGGTCGGATTTTTTTAAAAATATAAAGAACCCTTCAAAAGCAGCTGGTGGTAGGCTAGAAAAGTAGTACGCTGCTACCACCAAGGGTAGAGCCACATTAATTAGTGCCAGGGTGGGGAAGTGCCCACCCTGTCCCTGTGAAATGTTGGGTCAAGGTGGTAGTGCCCATCCTAACCCGGACCAGACTTCTAAATGCTCCCTTCCACAACTCTCTCTCTCTCTCTCTCTCTCTCTCTCTCTCTCTCTCTATATATATATATATATATATATATATATATATATATATATATATATATATATATATATATATATGCGTGTGTGTGTGCCTGAGATCCGATGCTCTTGGCTCCCCCTCTTGGATGTTTAAAGAAATAAAAATAAAAATAAAAAGTAACAAAGATAGGAAACTTATAGCTTTTAACAATATTTTTTAATGAAAACATAAAAACAATTAAAATTTTAAATCAAATAAACCAAAATAGAAAATATACTTAAAATATACATAATAAAACTTTTCAATATCATGATATTATTGATATATTTATGTTATAACCACTATTTGAAAATATCATGATATTTTCTATTGAATATAAGTTATTAAGGTTTTTTTCCTTTTTACTGTACATTTGTGCCCTCCCTAATTTTGATTCTTAGCTTCCATCTTCTCTCTTTCTTTTATATATATAGAAAAAGTGACAGCTGCTCAACCTTTAG
The DNA here is from genome assembly GCF_984573655.1 of Nuphar pumila. NCBI lineage: Eukaryota > Viridiplantae > Streptophyta > Magnoliopsida > Nymphaeales > Nymphaeaceae > Nuphar > Nuphar pumila. Next base: position 2,272,459 of record NC_143249.1, on the reverse strand, counting down.
GTGCGCAACTACCAGCAGACTCACGCTGGCCATCCATCGTGGCCTTGATGGATGAGAGGGTGGTGTATGTTCGCCCCCGATGATTCACTGAATTCCACGTCTGTGTTCAAGGGTCTAAATGAGCACCACGTATACAAGCACATGGGGCTCGTATTCCTGTGTATGTTGACATCACTTAGCATTGGAGTGTGGTGCGGTTGCAAAGACTTAAGTACCCTTTCTTGCTATTCTTCCCATAAAGAGATGGTTTGAAAAAATGACAAACATGCCCTTCATTCAAAAAAGAAAAAACAAACAGTTCAAAAAAAGGACAAACATGTCCTCCATCCAAAAAGTCAAGGATGATGTTGACTCTTCAAAGTCTACCTAGCGAAACGAACCTTAATCGTTTGAGAAAATGAAAAAAATGCCCTTCATTCAAAAAAGAAAAAACAAACAGTTCAAAAAAAGGACAGACATGTCCTTCATCCAGAAAGTCAAGGATGATGTTGACTCTTCAAAGTCTACCCAGCGAAACGAACCTTAATCGTTTCGCCGATGGTAATCCAGCGAAACGATGGTGAGCCGACGATCCGATGGTGAGCAGGCGATCCGATGGTCATCCGACGAAATAAACCTGAGCCATAAAAAATGTCCGTTTGAACTTTTCATCACCATCTTCTTCTTCTTCCTTCTCCGTAAAACACTGTAAAACCCTTTCTCTCTCTAAAGAAGAAATAAAGGGAGGTAAAGAGTTCCCCCTGGAGAAGGCCATGAACATCAACCCTCTCACTCTCTCTTCCTTCTCTCTCTACTTCTGTGCCTGATTTAGAGTTTTTGCCCTTACAGGAGGGGGGTCTGGGGGCTCCCCCCGGCGCGGATTTGTAGTATTATCGGGCTTTCCTACAGCAATTTGTAGTATTTTCGAGGCTCCATTGAAATGCTATATCGATTTGCGGAAGACACTACAAATTGCAAATCGCTATAGCGATTTGTAGTGTCTTCCGTAAATCGCTATAGCGATTTGTAGTGTCTTCCGCAAATCGAGATAGCGATTTGTAGATTCTTCCGCAAATCGCTATAGCGATTTGTAGTGTCTTTCGCAAATCACTATAGCGATTTGTAGTGTTATTCAGTACGCAAATCGCTGTAAATCGTTACCCGAATTAGGACCAACTTGTCAGGGTCATATCTCCCTAAACGGAGGTCATATTTCAAATCCGTAAAAAGTGGTGTCTTCATTATTGAGTCTAGTTTATTTCTGTAAATTTTCAGTGATTGCTATTATCATTTCATTCCTCATTTTAACTAAAAACCAGACCCCTATTATTTTGTGTTACTTGAGTTGCACAACACCATTCTCGCTTGACATCCACATCTTGATTCTAGCATGCTCCTTGGTAGATTTTTCATTGATTTCTTCCAACCTTGCTTGGAAAAAATATGTCTTTCTCACCACGATACCCTGTGCATTTTTTACCACGACACCCGGGACCCGTTCCGGGGGGAGCCCCTGGACCCCCCTCCTGTAAGGGCAAAAACTCTAAATCAGGCTCCACAACGAATCAAGTTGAACGATGCTACCCACGCTGGGAGGAGCCCCCAAACCCTCCTCCTATAAGGGCAAAAACTCTAAATCAAGCTCCACAATGAATCAAGTTGAATGATGCTATCCACGCTGGGAGGAGCCCCCAAACCCTCCTCCTATAAGGGTAAAAACTCTTAATGAGGCTCCACAACTCTTCAAGTTGAACGATGCTACCCACGCTGGGAGGAGCCCTCAGACCCCTCTTCGGTAAGGGTAAAAACTCTTAATCAGACTTCATAACTCTTCAAGTTGAATGATGCTACCCACGCTGAGAGGAGCCCCCAGACCCCTCTCCTGTAAGAGTAAAAACTCTGAATCAGGGTCCACAACTCATTTAGTTGAATGATGCTACCCACGCTGGGAGGAGCCCCCAAACCCTCCTCCTGTAAGGGTAAAAACTCTGAATCAGGCTCCACAACAGTCAATGTGCAGGTCAGTCGGTGCTTGATGAAGCAATGTAGGATCTTCTGCTGGATGTGCACAGAAGCAGAAAGAGAAGGGAGAGAGAGAGTGTGAGAGGGTTGATGTTCATGGCCTCCTTCAGGGAAGATTTCTTTCTCGGATAATCCTGCAGTGCAGAGACTGAGTCTTAAAAAATCATCTTTGGGGCACTTAAGTCTTTACAACCACTCCTTTTCAAGAATCGTCATTTTTTTTTGGCACCAATGGAGGAGAGGGTACTTAAGTCTTTGCAATCGCATCAAACTCCAATGCTAATTATTGCTGACAAACATGGGGATATGAGACGCACATGCTTACATACGTGGTGCTCTTTGGGACCCCCGAACATGAGATGTAGCTAACTCCCCTGTTCGGGGGGGGGGGGGGGGACATATAACCTGCTTCGTTGATGGATGGCCAGCACAAAAAAAAGAAGCTAAAACGCATTTTTTGCGGATTTTAATTAGCATCTTTAGCGGGTCTCAAAGGGAAATGGAACTTTTAGCGCGATCAAAAAGACCTATCACTAAAGGTCTCAGTTTCTGCTGGGACAGTGATAGGTTTTTGACCGCCGCTAAAGGTTTCATTTTTTGCTGGAACGACGGTAAAAAAAAATGTTGCTAAAGCCTAAAAAAGATAAACATTTTTTCAGTGTTTTTTTTACATTTTTTTTAATGGCGATCCTTCAAAGCCGCAATGGATAGCCCGGACTCCACTGGTAGTTGCGCAGCTACTCTCTCTCTCTCTCTCTCTCTCTCTCTCTCTCTATATATATATATATATATATATATATATATATAGGCGTAGTTGTTGTTGTTGTTGTTGTATATATATATATACACACACACACACAAGCTAAGACTAGCTGAACACTCTTTGTTCATGCCCGGCTCATGTCTGCTTTATAAACTGCTCATGGCTCAGCTTGCCGAGCTCACTTTACAAGTCCGAACGAGTTTCGGGCCAGCCAAAAATACTCACGAGCAGCTAATCTCATTTGCCAGCCCTAAGAACGACTCAAGGTTGATGACCCTTAGATGTGTGATCATGTACTTTGCAGCGTTCTCATAGTCGGAACTATGGTTAAGTGAGTTTTAGTTAACTCGATCGATCGTGTGCCAAGTGCCAACTACGCGTACCCTTATGCAACAAAGAGGAGTCAAGTCGAAAACTACCTGCCCCTAGCAGTTAAGGATAAAGATCATAACAAGCTTGAAATATTGAATTCAAGAAAGCATGGATCATTGCCCAAGGAGTTTTCCATTGCAATTAAACTGTAATAAAAAAGGTAAAACTGAAATCTTATCTTGAATCTTTTTAATACATCTTGAGACATATCCTCACCCCTTAGGGCACCACCCCTACCACATAAGCGTAGCCCTAAGGGGCGGTTTTCTCTGAGTTGCCACCTGTCTCTATAAAAAAAAAATCAAGTGTCCCAATTATATGATGCAACTTTAGGCCCATAATCATATATTCTGAATGCAAGGTCACCTTGAAACTTTGGTGGAGATTGATGAAAATGGGCCAACCACACAAGTGAGTTGAACCACATCTGTACACGTTAGCTTATCTTGTTAGCTGTAGCTTGGCATTCAAGTAACAACCAATGACGCGTTTAGCCCTACCCCATGGATTCTCAATCGTTCATGCTTTTTCTTAGCTGTATTCTACTGTTTAGCTATCATCATCTCATGAAACTCTTCTACCCTCCTTTAGGTCAGTGATGTACATCAATAAAACAGCTTCCGTATTGAAATTTAAGAAGCTATTTGTTTGAGTTTGATATTATAGGAAGGGCTATTTTGATGTTGATGCTCAGTGACTTAAGGATTGCTACTTCTAAATGAAGAATACAGGCTAATAAATTCATTACAGAGTTTGAGATCGTTGTTATCATGAATTTTCTGTACTTTATCATGACTTGTCGTCTATACGTGTCATTTTTGCCTTTGACTCCTTTGTTTTTTTTTTAATAACAGGAAGAGTTTAGACGTCTCCTTCCAGGCTGATAAGTGTGATGTCCACAGTTTTAGAGTACTCCCTTGAAACCAATGAAGACAGTTAAACGTAAGCCTTACTGCCAAAGACGCAGACCTCGATGTTGAACTTTTATCATCCTTCAATTTAAAACTTTAAAGCCGACCTACCTGGCCAGGTGTGCAGAGTCTTTGTTGGCTTTTGCCTTTGACTTGATATACGGTATTATTTGATAAAGTTACAGCATTTCATTATTGGAAAGAAGGAAATAGTCTCTTATCTGTACCAACTCATCAGCTAGTAAAATTTTGATCCATTTTAAGCTTCTCTTGGAAACTGCATTCGAAATGAAAGCATGGTTGAATTTGGAGTGATTAATTATGTCTGAAAATTTTAATTGGATGTTGGATAATTTGGAACCAAATGTACTTTTGATTTGCTTTTTCTAATATGCAAAGTGAACTCACTTTTTTTTTAGAGACAATAAAATTTTATTCATCTATAATGATAGGAAATATTAACACACTATCAGTAAGACATGCCGGTGATGAGGCGTCACATGGAGAGAGAGAGAGTAATTTGTCTGTCCAATCCAGTTTATATATTTCTGTTTACACCCAAAATTCTTAATCTACATCAATAAAGCATGGATTTAAGTGCAAATTCTAATGATATTTCTAAATCATTATGGTTAAAAACATCAAATAATAAGCCCAGCTTGAAAAGTGAAATGTAATGCAATCAATGACAAAATTTAAAAGAAAAAATGAAAGCAAATGCAAAATATACAGTCAACATCATAAAAAATAGATGAACTTAGGGACATGGTTGCCGAGTATGCTATGTTTGTCCAATCACTAGAAACTAAAGTCACACAGCCTAGGTAAGTATGCAAGGGCCTAGTCAACCTAGTAGCAAGTAGGAGACTAGGTGAGTGATTTAGTATTTCATATATCATTCTTTCTTCCCCCTGTTGTACCAGACTTCTAGGTGATGCATGCTTAGGTGAGCCAGGTGACTGAGCCCCAACTGCTTATGTATTGCCTGGTGCTTTTGAATATGAAGCTTGTGACTCTGAGGCTCAAAATGAAGCACGAGAAAGGAGGGAAAAGCCGACTATGAAAATGAGATAAGAGCCACAGGGAGAAAAGGAGTCGGAAGTTCTAGTAAGAACGATGGCTCTTTGAGTTATTTTGAATGAATAATTCCAAGATCAACTTCAACTAGAAAGCAATCCTTGATTGTTAAGAAAAAATAGAAAGGGATGACAAAGATGATAGCCCCCAAGGCCTAAACAAAAAAAAGGGGAATATGTGGGACTTCATCCAAGGTTGATCTGCTCCTCCTACTTAATATTTGCCTTGGTTTGAATCTCTTATTGTAACAAATGCATATCCATGAAAGTGAACTCACTTTTCAACTGGTGTACTGGGTGTCTTGAGAAACAGAACCCAACTTTTCCATGATTCTTTATTACTTTAGGAACCATTTATTGGTGACAGCCTAAACGAGTTATGGCGATAGTTGAGCTTGCATAAGGATATTTATTTCTTTACTTAAAAATGATACAACACATGCTTACAAAGCTTTACTCGGTGCAGCTCATAACATCGCCAAGTTGAAGGGATGTCACAAGTTCAAAATCCACGGTATGCAATGTTATTGTACACTTTCAGTGTGCTGTTGCACCTGGTCACCCACCATCTTTGAGATACAACAGTCTGATGGTGGGTGATCAGGTACAGCAGCACACTTAAAGTGTGCAATCACATTGCACCTGATCTCAATTCTACAGCATGGACTAAGCTGCGTGTACTCCCCAGTGGGCAAGGGCGACCTGGGGTTTTATGCTAACAGACGCTGTGAACAAGGCAAAGTCAACTGTTATACTTCACCCAGACAGAAAACCAGCAGCTTTTCTCCAGCTATCAAAAAAATTACAAAATGATAAAAGACTCACCCGGGAATGAATTAGGAATCTAGGTCATAGATCTCATATGTTACTTACTGATAATTATTCCTTCCTCCACTGTAACTATTGATCAAGTTGGCATTCTGAAGACAATCTTGACTGAACCAATGGAAAATGACAAAATCGAGTTGTGCCCATGTCCACCTAGCTTCCTCATTGATAAGGTCTGTCCCAATGTTGTCAGCATGAGTGCCAATCTATCTGAATCGTCCGATTTGCATCATATCGGTCAGAAATCAATGTGATTCGGCTTATTTTTTAAAAATGGTTAAAATTATTTTTTAAATATTTCTGTAACACGTGTCATGTTCCGGTTAACAGTTAGCTTATTCAATTCGATTCAGCTCTTAAATATGGGAATCGGCCGATTCACCTCCCCTTAGGATCCTCCTTATCATGTTCCGTTTGTATGGTTGATGACTTACCTAACGGTAACTTATACTAGGTTAGAAGTACGTATATGAAATTATTAATCCTGGAAATATATATTGGAGGAACTTTTCAATGAGGGACCACTTTTTGCTTCAAATTAATTTGTGCTTTTTGAAATAATATTTAGTACCTAAAGTTTAGGTAAAAGAGATGGTTAGACTTATTCTCCATCGCCTGCCAAGATTTTAAGCCTGGATCTGTTAGGTACCAGGCCGAAACCTGACTTGTTATATATATGGGACGGGGTCGGGCGGTCCAATGGGCCTGAGTTAGTTATTATTTTTTAATAATATATATATTTTTAAAATAAACTTGGTAATTATTACTATTTACCTAATCAGTTGCATTAATTTTATGAAAACTAAAAAGATAACTAGTTGGGTACACGAGAAGTTGGAGACTTGTTAATTATTACGATATATTTACAAATAGATTTAGATTGGGCCAGGCTGGACCCGACCTGCTTCACATTAGCTCGTTGTGCCAATGAGCCGAGCCATGGGCTGCTCTTCAAAACCGTGTCCATTAAGAACTGGACCAAACCCCGGCTCGTTAGTAAACGGGCTACACTTAAAGCCTGGCAGGCCGAGCTCTAAACAGGCTGGGGCCGGGCCAGCCAGATGCCACCCCTAGCCTCTCAGGGTGAATCCATGAAAATACTATTCTGCCCATCATATAGAAGAGATTCATTAATTTACTATTTGATTTTAGGTTTTCCTCTTGGAAAGGAATATGTGCTTTTAGGTTTTGTTGAACTAAAACAAGTAATATGATTCAAAAAGTTGGATACCATGAACCGTTGAATGTAACTGACAATGGTTAATTAATGAGATGGACCTAACGGGTCATTTTTTGCCATTTTCGTTAAACTTCAGGTCCCAATAATTTTCTTCATAATTTATTTCAGGAATTTCAAGGACAAGGTAGGTTCCAAAAAGGAGAGTTCATATTTGCTATATTAACTGGTAATTTAGCTATGGAGGTATCCCTGTGCAGAGTTTGGGGTGTGAGTTCAGTGCTACGGAGCTGTCCTAACTCAAAATTCGTAGGAAGAAAACAAAAACCTCAGGTTGGTTCAGCTAAGACTTTCAAGTTCGACCAAACCGAGTCACCCAGCTTAATTTGAAGTCGGTCCAGTCTAGTTTTTGGTTGAGCCAAAAGGAATGTGCATTCTGCAAAGCTTGTTGTTTAAAATTTTAATTTAGATCATTGGATTGAATGTAATTTAACGGCCCAGATGATGTGACATACGTTGAATGCATTGTATATACTATATAGTGATTGGTAGCAGCTCACACATTAAGTGCTAAATGGGTTTTTCATTTTTTTATTTTATTTATAAATTCTGACCGTACAGATGTGATCTATGTACTTGATTTGATAGGGATCAGCTCTTGAAGTGTTCTATTTCGACACATGGGTGGGTTTTTATAAGGTTCTAAAAATCAACGATCTAAAATCTTTATAAATTTTTGAGGCTCCAAATATCATTTTTTTTTCATCTAAAACACGCTGAAACTAATAGAACTCAGCATAATGAGGGCATCTCAATAGTCAATACCCTCACAATCCCCCCCCCCCCCCCTCACTGTCCATGTGGCGACCCCACGGTAGAGGGCATTTCAAAATTTACCGCTATAACGTTAAGCGTGTAGCACACGATTTGAGGGTATGGTTGGGCATCAGGTCGGGTACCCAAACCAAGATGGGCCACATTTGCAGCCCGTGCCTGATAAGAGACGGGCTCGACCAAGCCTACTACTAAGCAGGTTGTGCCCTGGTAGGGGCAAAGGAAGATCATAATGGAACCCAGTCCTGGCTAGGCCCGTTTCCTAGCTAGTTGGACCTAATCGGACCCACTTAGCCCTCAGCCTAGTAACACTCAAGCCTGACAGGTGGGGCAGTTCTTTGGCGGTCCTGAATCTGGGTTAGGCTTGTCAGGGCTTAACGGGCCTTGGGTCGGATCAGCCCGAGCCGATGCCCACCCTTACTTGGGGAAGGCTGGAATCCTGATTTTAAATGTTACAAGTTGTCCTGAAACTATCTGCTCGTTGAATCAGTCAAAAAAGTTCACTTTACCATCTGGGTAGGCCCACTTTCCCTTTCTCCTTCTTCTTATACGCCCTGTTTGACACTAAACTTGTTGGTGTGTTGGTGGCGGTAGAGACTTCGGTACCAGCACTCATCTCCTACGTCATCCCCCATCTTCATATCCCTCTTAAATCTTATGATCTAATTTGTTTTGATCGAATTCAACCCTTTATATCAATTTATCATTGTTGATTTAATAAGAATCGACCTTTAGATCATATTTTTTCAATGAGAAAAATATGATTCTTTAAATCACAACATTTTTGTGTTTTATCAATAGTTGATTTTTGAATCTCCAAAAAATCCAGAACACAAGTAGATTTCAGCGATTTAAATGCCAATCTTCACTAAATGAATGGTGTAGATCACATGTGGAGTAGGATTTGATCAAAACAACTTGCATCATGAGTAAAATCCCAATGAAGGGTATGAAGATAGGGATGACAGAGCATGAGGGAACCGATTTGGTGGTGGTAGGCAAGCCCATACCAACTTAGGTGCACAACATGTACCAAAAGTGTGAAGGATATTAATTAACAAGCCTTTGTAGCACCCTTATTATCAAAATATCTTCTTATTGATCAACTTTTACAGTCCATATGATGTGGTAATAAGCACAAAGATCCAAGTCAACATCTTTCAATCATTCTTCACCTACTAGCTGAAGCAAAACTATGGGAAATGAACAAAAAGCAACATATCTACTACAAGAACGAATGAAAGAATTCAGCGGACAAAGATTTTTATGTGTAGGTGTGCCCAAGCAGCTTAGAGCGAGCACTCTTGTGGGAGACCTTGTGGGAACCTCTGTGCATCGTTGCAGTAGTTGTAGATCATGTAGTTCTTCTGCACCCAGCCCATCTTTTGTAGGTCCGAGGTGACCGCGGCTTGGTTCATCCAAGCAGAAGTTGAAGCACTGCATGAAGAGCTCGTGCCGGTCCACAAGCAGCCATCGATGTTGACGCTGCTAAAGGTGGCTGTGAATGGGGCCAGGGTCCAGTCGGTCTTGACACGGCCACCCTGTGTTGCCCAGTCTTCTGCATCCCATAGACTTGAGTACATCCTCATGGCTTGCTTGCTTGGATAGGCTATCCCTGACGACTCATGGTTCCTAAACACTCTTATGAGAGCTCCATCCACGTAAAACCTTCATTATGATGCAGAACAATGCGTTAGGTGTAAAAGAATATATATTCAAGATCTTAGACAAACTTGGTTTTGGTTACCCATATCTGTCCAGCCAAACAAGGTCCAGTGCAACATCCCTTTTTTTTTATTTTGATGAAGAGGAACACTCTAAGAACCGGCCGGGTCACTTAATGGGCCTGTCCCCGAGTGGGGTCACCCACACCCAAGTTCTTACAGAGCCCATCAGTTAAAGGCACCCGCACACCCTGTGGGAGTCGAACCCGGGACGAAGGGATCAGCACCTTCTCCCCAGGCCCGCTACCATTTCGACCTAGCTAGGCTGGTGTATTCTGTTAAATCATCTTAAGAAGGGACCGCTCGTGAACAGGGTGATCACCTTGGAAAGTGATCGCTTCAGTTGCTGGATTGTGCTCCCATGGTCCTGTTTGGACCAGGAGAATAGCATATGAACATAAAACTTGAAATTCCTATAGCTCTGTTTGGAGTGTGACTTACATTATCTGTTGAGGGTTCCAAAGAATAGTGTAAGTGTGGAAGTCAGAGGTTGGGTCGAACCACAGGTGGAATTGTTGCTCTCTGTTGCCTTTTCCCTGGGTGTAGACGTTTGTGTGCAGAGTGTAAGGTTGGCCACTGAGGTTGCCTAGGAACTCCATGTCTATCTCATCATGAAGGGGTCCTTGGGAGGATAACTGCAACAAACATTGCAGAAACATCAATACATTGATACATAAAAGAGTAGGTAGACTATACATTTATCTAGCAGGAAATCATCCTGCATCATCATCATCTATATCGTTCAATATACAGAACTTGATCTATATCATTGCATATATAGAAGGAATTAAACACTTACATAGTAGGCAGTGACTGTGCCGGCTGAGTTTCCTGGGACCAGTTTCATTTTCATGTCGAACTTGCCAAAGAGAAACTCCCGTTTTGATTGGAATCCCGAGCCTGAAGCCTTGTCTAGAGAAAGGCTAAGCTGCTGACCATTGTTGGTGATGGCGGCCCGCTGGTCTCCCCACGTGATATCCACATCGGTGGAGAAATCCGCCATGGAAGCAATGAAGAAGCTCAGCAGCAGCAGGGCTGCTAGAGTATGGAAAGAAGACATCTTGTGGGGTGCTCTGAGCATGAACTCAAGTAAACTCTCAACTCAGACTGACCAAAAGTATGGACACGGATACAATGATTTAGGTATCAATTGCAGCGGTTGTAAGGAACCAATGCACAAGGAAATGAGAATGTGTTCTGATGTTGGTGTGAGAGAAATGGTTCCACTGAGACAAGTATTTATAGCCTCTCAGGACACTGAGAATGTCACCCTTCGACAAGAAGCGTCTGAGAAGGCGTGAGGACTAGGAGCCAGCTAGGAGTGTGTTGTCATGGGACCCACGCGCTCACTTACCCAACTTGTAGATCAATTTCTCTGTTTTGGGCATTGTCTTTTTTTTATTTTTCCCTCTTTTCTGTAATAAATAAAGCTACATATTTAAACTGGATTGATGCAACTCTGCTTTGACTTCCAAATTGGTATGCTACTTTTTAAGTCTGTCCATATTCCTTCCCTCCGGCCACTTTTCTGAGAAATGATGAAAATGGGTAGCAGTGTTGCCACATAGTGCCACAAATGTAAATCATTGCATTCTGGTGAGCTCTACATGAACAGCTGTTAGTTTTTTTTTTTTACTTTTTTCTAATCAATCAAGGGAAAACCATTCCTCACCAACCGCACATTGGCAGGCTTCTGTTTGGCAAATTTCTTGAGGTCCTCCCTACCTGCCCAAAATTATGCCTAGTTTCCGCTTTGCAAAAAGGGACTCTCCCAGCAGTTTTCCAATGTTTGACATCCGGTTACAAACCTTTGTGACATTCACTAGTCGCTCCTACCAGATGAGCGGAGCTCTTGTGGGCTGCAGCTGTTGCTACTGTTACTTTCGTTGATGAAGTTACTCTAATATTGTTTATGTTTAAATCATCTTCCAATGTTCTTCTTCTTTTTTAGTTGGATACAGATATTTGCCTGTGCAATTTATGAGATTTGCATGTCTACTTTGTACATTTATCTGCATTTACTTAACCAGTGCAGAAGATGTACACATTTAGACTTTATAGAAAGAAGAAAAAGAAGCAAAAAACACCCACTGTAGATGGTGGATGCAGACCCATAGGAGCCAAAGATATTTTATTACTGATGTTTGCTATTCCTTCTAGGAAATTATTATTTTATGTACATTGGTGTCCTTGGAGGAGCCCATGGCAAGCCTTTGATCATATCTGCTAGGGGAGACGGCTGGACAAAAGAAGTGCAAGAATGGTGATGTAATTTTTTTTTTTATAGTGGTCATGTCACATCATGAGCACCAACAGTTGATGAGAATTTCTAGAGGGCCCTCCATGTTAAGCCAGTTAAATATAGGCCCTTATAAATTAGAAAACTTCTCTTCTGTTTCTAACTTGCAGCATCACTAACCCTCACTCTCTTCCACTTTACCAAGGCAATGGGCCTGATCAATGACTCCATTCCTGAGCTTGACTAGAGCAGGTCATATCATCAGCTATAAATTGAGCCATAAACTAGGCCAGACATGGGGCCAAACAGACAACAACGATGCTCTTTTCCGTTGGCTTCCATGGCGAACAAGTAGTTGATTGGATGGGCTTCATCACCTTGACTAATACTTGAATGTAGAATCCCCTCTGAATCAGATCCAGTGATCGGCCAAGTACCTTGAAAATGCATTAAGCCCAATGATTGGATTGGACCGACGACGTCGCGAGGTATTCGGTCTGGTTCACTGGATCTCCTCTCCTTTTTTAGTAGTAGATAGGTGGCAGTAGACGAGATGGCTGTAAATGAAACTTGGTTCCTAGTCATTGAGCCCAATCAACATGGTAAAGATGTAGAGGACTGAAAAACTTGTTTTTTTTATAGTCTTGTAACCAAATCGTCATTAGCAATGTTGTCAGAATCGGTATCGGCCCTGAATTGATTTTCAGAACAATTCAGGGAATCAGCCGATTCCCACAATTTTAACCAGCAGATGACACAGGTCACAAAAAATATAAAAATAACATTAAAAATATCAAAAATTATTTTGAACCATTCTTAAAAATATTTAAAAATAAGCCGAATCAACTTGGTTTCGTATCGCTTTCTGGACGATACGATAAGACTTAACGATATACTGACAACATTGGTCATTAGAAGTACGGGAATCCTTCTAACTTTGGGTGGTCTTTGTGTGAAACCAATTTTATTGAGTCCCTACTACTAAAATTTTCATATCTTAAAGGGCCTCATCTTAAAAAAAAAACTTTTCTTTTCTTTGTTTTTAAGAATGGAATCCTGAAGCAACACTAGATTCCAAGTTTAGCTAACCATTGGAGATTTATTTATTCTCAACTTCTTCAAAGCCTTAGCTGTCATACTAAGGTAAGTGCTTAGACATGAGTACATGAAGAGCCCAGTTGGGCACTATTGAGTATTATCTCGTTTTAATACGTTTAATTTGTCTTCTCCTTTATGTATGTACTTATTCTTCTACCACTCAGATTTTGCACCTCTCCTGCTAGAATTCACGTGAAGGGAATTTCTTTATAATAGATTGTTGCAGTCGTAGGAGAGCTGTGCTTCTTTCTTTTTCCCCTTATGCTGATGATGGTAGCATGCTAGCTAGAATTAACACATATTCTTGCACAGATCGCTAGATATTCTTTAATTAGTGGCACTGCTTGATCAGAGGGTCTCCAATGGCGTTTTTGGGGCCAACATATGAAGCTTGTTAATTTCTACACCAGCATCTTTGTTGTGATGAAGCCCACACTGATAATTAGGATGATGCTTCACAAAGCTAGCTACCATCTTCCATTATTGAGCTACTAAGAGCAGATTCTAAATATTAATTCTATGAAAATCAAGCGACAAAAAATAGCCTTAATTTTCAGGAAGATGTATCATTGTCACATGTGATAAAAAAAATGGAGATATTAGCACAATACAATTGAACATGGATTGAAACAGAGATTGTTTTTAAATTATCGATCGTTTTACATTATCATGATATTTTTCCCAATATTTTAAATTGTTATTTTATTTTTTTGCATTTTGAATACGTCGTTTATAATTTCTTTTTCTTTCAGTATTTTAATGTTTTAAAATTTTATAAAAACAAGTAATTTTATGTTTTTACTAATTTTTATTTTTAAGCGTCAAGACTTTTGTCAAGATTTTATTAAAAAACCTATAACATCCCAAGATTTCATTGCCAAGATAAATGGTAAGACCGATACATGTGACTACACGTGAGATGCACCAATCATCCTTAATCTTTCTGCTTTTTCACTCTTATGTCGAACCTTTTTCATTCCTACTAATTTTAGCAAATTTCAGCTTGCTAAGTTAGGAAAGGCCATCTAGTAAAATAGAATAAATAAGGGACTTTAACTGATACAAGTTTCGTCTCATCAACTTAACCTTATATCGAGAATTGCTTGATGCAAAGTAAATCATGACATCATTAAAATGTATCCAATCTCTTCATTTTTAGCAAATTTTAGCAGGGGATGGCTACCAACCCCAAGTGGAGCCCTTACTCCTTTTTCCTTTGTTTTTGTTTTTTTTTCTCACTTGTAGAGTCTGCTAAGGCCAAAAGTCTTGGTTCATAGGAAACACATGCTTGCATACCTCGTCAAAGCTTGCTTAAAAAGTAGCATTCAGATTTCAGCACCCAACAAAAAAGGTGGGGCTCATTTATTTGGAAGGAACTGACCGTGTGCATGGGCTAAATAATTAGGTAGAATCATTCTTCTCATGTCCTTTCATGTTTCATGCTTGACTCAGAAGGCACTGGTGTTTGACCATGTCATGTAATATTTGATCCAGTTTTCTTTTCATTCTTCATTTTGTTTTAGTGGGGTTGTGTCTTTTAGGAGAAACTATAGCATAGAGGTACCAGGAAACGAAATGGATACGATCAACCAATGTCAGAATTGGTTTGAATGGGCCTGAATCGGTCGATTCAGACCGAATCAGCACTTGGCCAATTTAAAAAAAGGGCAGATTCGGCTGTCATTTCAACATACAAATTTGTAATATTTTTAAAGGGTTAAATTAATTACTTAATAACACGTGTCAAATTATGGTAAAAAGTTGCTGATTCACACTCGATTCGATTTGATTTGCTTCAGGGGCTTCTTTAGGAAAATGATCACCTAGTGAATCGATTTTAATGGCAATGCAAGAACCAATGCATGAAGCAGAAGCGGGAAAGCAAGTGTTGAAAAAGAAGAATAAAGGGAGAATCTAAATACAGTTATCACTACAAGAAAATTGTTAATTAGCGACGGAAATTTGCGACGGATTTTTTCCGTCGTTAATTAGCGACAGATTAGCTAGAGAAACAATCTGTCGCTAATTCGCGACAGATTAGCGAGGAAACAACTTTTATCGCTAATCCGTCGCTACTTAGCGACTGCAATTTTTTGTCGCTAATTCTTATTACAAGAACACCATTTTAGCGATGGATTTAGAGAGGAAACTCTGCCGTCGCTAATCCGTCGCTAATTAGCGACGGCTTAGCGACAGAATATATTCCGTCGCTTTTTTGGTATTTTGATTTACGATGCCTTAGCGACGGAATTATTCTGTTGCTAAGCCGTCGCTAAATGTCGCGTAAATCACTAATCCCATCCCTCTTTCTCTTTTTCCTGTTTCGTTGTCTTGCGCCCGTCCGCCGCCCTCTCCCTCCCGCCGCCCGTCGGCTCTCGCCACCGCCCGGCCGCCGCCGCTCCCCGTCCACCGCTCTCCAGCTGCCGCTCGCCAGTCGTCCACCGCTCGCCAGCCGCTGCTCCCCGTCAGCCTCCCGCCACCGCCCGGCGACGCGCATGTAATCATTTCCGGTACGGTAAGTCATCTTCATTCTTATTCTTCTCCCGCCCCTTTTAGTTTTTCCGGCAGGGGGTCGGCCCCCCTGCCTCGTTAGTTCCACAGAGCCTGGTGCCAACATTCCCTTTTGTTTCCACAATTAGGAATTTGAATTTTCAGATGAGCCCGTTCCTACTGGATGGTGTTGAATCGAAAAACATGATCATTGTACTGGCATTTACCTTTTACACCGGTGACTTTGATCCTTTGTTGATTTTTTAGAGTGATTAAGGTGTGCTAAAATTATCTTGAATTCCTACTTTGCCAAACATCATTAAGAACGATTGGATTTCATGTCAAATAGATATTCTCTGAAAGCAGAACAACCCATCCATGGTGGTCAGATGCCATTCATTCAGAACTGATCCATGGTTGTTGTTGTTTTCCATATTTTACACGAGGAAACTGCAGTCTTGGGTCTGGAGATGGTCGCTTTCTCGGGGCCATAAAACACCATGGCTAGTACCCTTGAACCCATGGCCTATGCTGGGTTCGGCTTATGCAAAGGAGATAATGGCCACAGGAATTGAATCCAAACTGCCTGTCTAGCAGCTGGTTCTGTTCCAACTCCGCTAACCGCTAGGGTCATTGGTTGTTGATTCATACAATGATGGCATCCATCGCTGAACTGCCTTTCTTAAGCTTCAAAGAATTTTGTTGAGCTCTGGCTGAGAACCAAACAACCCATCCATGGTGGTTGGATGACATTCATTGCATTAAGGAATGACAGCTGAGGGGGATCCTGGCGGTATCATAAAGAGGGCCTCGTTAACAACTAGGCCCATGCACCCTTGTGCCCTAGGCATGCCAGGCAAACCGGCATAAGAACTTGTAGCACAGGAAGCCTTCTAATTTTTTTCCCTGTTTCCCTCCTTTTTTGAGGACTTCTTTTTACGTCCAACACTCGGGTGACTTCACGTTATGCTTCCAATTCTTTCATTCAAACATGGTTACTATACAATATTCAATCAGTCAGACCTTACAAGATGGATCCATTTACTACATTATTTCTATATCAAAGCAAAAGCAACAAAAAACTTATGTTTCCACACCAAGCCACTGACCGTTCTCTTCCAGAAATGGTCTTTAATATCATTTAATTATTGAGAACATGTAAATAAAGCTAACAAAACATCTCAACTATATATATATATATATATATATATATATATATATATATATATATATATATATATATATATATATATATATATATATATATATATATATATATATATCATGAAACATTAAATATTTCAAAAATAAACTATATCAGTTATATATTATGGAGAGAAGATGGCCAAACACATCACAAATATGATATATAAAAAATATTTAATAAGACAATTTAACATTTTTAAAAAATCATTAATTTTTCAAACACAATAGTCACCACATTAAATAAATGATTTAATTACAGAATAAATAAACAAACGACAATACACTAAAACACACACAAAAGAACCTAAAAATACCCATCAATACTCACCACATTGAAAACATCTCTTGTCTACCTACAATGATACTCAAAATAAGTGTATAAGCTACTAGAACAAGAGTATAATTATAATGTCACTTATGAGCTAAACAAAACACACAAAAACATAACTATTATAATGTTAATCTTTTAGTTTTTCATTCTTATAAAAGTTCTGTTTAGTCTTTTTGCTTCCTTTGCATAAGTGTTTGTGTTTCCCTAATTAGCTTCAATATTCATTGTAGTACATTACTTGCACATTTTATTTCATCGCATTTCATCATTAGATATATCATCATCAGTTTAGTTGTTTTTTGCATTGCATAAGTGTTTGTGTTTCTCTAATTAGCTTCAATATTCATTTTAACACAGTGTTTTTTGCAGATTTCTCAACGAAACTCACTTGTGCCCCGCCACCCGTGGTAAGTAAGTGACAAAAACAATGCAAATCGGGTAAATACCTGTGGTGAGTAAGTGATGCAAGCGCATCACATGTTATTTAATTTATTGAATGTAACACTTTATTGTTCACACACTCACTTAGTTGTTGATATCTAGGACTGCTTTGTTGGAGTTCGGAGATCATGCTGAGCATGATTTTAATGTATGAATATGGAAGTATTCTTATTTTTGGAGTACGGAGTCCATGCTAGGCATGGTAGTAGTTAGTGGGATATTGAAGTGTGTTTGCTGCAGGTACATGTTTGACATTTGTTTGATATGAATTATTTCGATGTATTACAATGTTTGATGTGATGGTATTCATACTTACATGTAGTTATTTTCAATTTGATTATGTCTTCCATATGAAATTGTATACTGAAAGCATGCTTCAAATGAATGTATCGTGTCATGAATAGTTTGCACATGAAAATATTAAGTTATCAATGCATGCATCATAATTCTTGTGATTATATGACATCATATATTGCATGATAAATTTGATATTTTCTTCATCATATCATTCTGATGGTTCTCTTTTAACTGCTTAGGATACTATTTGTAACATCATACGACAAAATGACTGCAAACCGTGAATGGATGTACCGTAGAATAGTGGACAATGAGTTATCGCATGAATATATGGATGGTGTTGACAGTTTCATTGAATTTGCAACGGCAAGTGTCAGTACAGTAGATCCCACAGGTCGGATTAGGTGTCCCTGCAAGATTTGTAAGAATAATCGATTTGTAGAACCTCATGGTGTTAGACATCACCTATATAGGAAGGGTTTTGTGAGTGATTATCAGAACTGGACGTTTCATGGAGAAGAATTTAGAAATGATTTTAATGCACGGGTGAATGTGGTGCACGATAATCCATATACGAATTTGATATTTGATGCCGCAGAAACAGAACTGGGTTCTGCTATGAGTTCTAGTGATGTAAGAACTGTCGTAGATGAAGAATCACCAAACGATGCAGCTAGTAGATTTTATGATTTACTTAGAGATGCTGATGAGCCACTTTGGAACGATTGTGAGAGTCACACTATCTTGTCTGCAGTTCTTCAACTAATGAATTTGAAGTCCGAGTATAATTTGATTCAATCATATTTTGACCGTTTGTGCATGATTGTGAAGAGTATGTTGCCCAAAGATGAGAAATTGCCACAAAATTTCTATCGTGCGAAAGTTACGGTCAACGCTCTAGGTATGGGTTACAAAAAGATTGATGTTTATCCAAATCACTGCATGCTGTATTTCAAGGAGCAGGAAAACAACATATCATGCCCGTCATGTGGGCATCCTCAGTTCAAGCCAAAGACAAGAGGCAATGGTAGCACGAGATCAAAGGAAGTTTCATACAAGTCGCTCCGCTACTTTCCTATCACTCCTAGATTGTAGCGATTGTATATGTCTTCAAGGACAGCTAAACACATGAGATGGCATGCAAATAAAGTTCGACACGATGAAAACAAGATCACGCATCCTGTTGACGCTGAAGCTTGGAAGCACTTTGATCGTACTCATCAGAACTTCGCAATGGAAGTGCGAAATGTTAGACTCGGTCTATGTACAGATGGATTTAATCCATTTGGGGGTAGATCAACTCCATACTCATGCTGGCTAGTATTTGTAACTCCATACAACCTTCCACCAAGCTTGTGTATGAAACGTCCAAATCTTTTCTTGTCTCTATTGATCCCTGGTTCGACCTCACCTGGCCAAAATCTTGATGTATATCTAAGGCCATTGATTGATGAACTAAAAGTATTGTGGGATGACGGTGTTACCACGTATGATGCCCACAAAAAACAAAATTTCAACATGAAGGTCGTTGTTCTATAGACAATCAGTGACTTTCCTGTATATGGTATGTTATATAGTTGGAGCACACATGGGAGGTTGGCTTGTCCGTACTGCATGGAGGATTCCAAAGCTTTTAGATTGAAGCATGGAAGGAAGCCTTGCTGGTTTGAGTGCCATCGTCGATTTCTACCCAGCGATCATCTGTTCCGACGTCAAAAGAATGTGTTTAAAGCAGGTACAACTGAAACAGAAGGTTCATCCTCAAGATTGTCCGGCATAGAGATTCTAAGAAGATTGCGATACTTTCCAGATGTATTAACAGATGCCCGCAGTCCTACACCCTTCTGTGGATTTGGGAAGGATCACAATTGGACAAAAAAATCTATTTTTGGGGAACTACCATATTGGCCGACCCTATTGATACGACATAATTTGGATGTGATGCATGTAGAGAAAAATTTGGTTGATAATGTGTTCAATACAGTAATGAATATTAAAGAAAAAACGAAGGATAATCTGAAGGCCTGTATGGATTTAAAATTAATATGTAAAAGACCAGAATTGAAACTCAAAGAGTATAATGGCAAAGTACTGAAACCAAAGGCGAAGTACGTGCTCAGACCTGATCAAATAAAACATGTATGTCAATGGTTGAGACAACTGAGATTTCCAGATGGATATGTCTCTAACATTGTTCGGGCTGTGAAGATTGACGATGGACAGTTATATGGGTTGAAGAGCCATGATTGTCATATCTTTATGCAACGATTGATACCCCTAGCATTCCATGATATGTTAGACAAACCTATATGGGGGGTATTGTCTGAGTTGAGCGGATTTTTCAGAACATTGTGCGCATCGGAGGTCGTTGTATCAGATATAAAGAATCTCGAGGACTCTGTCATCACCACTATTTGTCTGTTAGAAAAGATATTTCTGCCAACATTTTTCAATGTTATGGAACATTTGATCATACATTTGCCATATGAACTAAGGGTTGGTGGCCCTGTGTAATATCGATGGATGTACCCATTTGAAAGGTATATGTTTTTTTATATTTGTCTCTTTAATGACAGATATTTAAAATTTGAAATGTATATTCTTGTCAGATGCATGTTCGACCTAAAAAAAAAGGTTTGTAATAAAGCAAGAGTAGAAGGCTCTATTTGTGAGGCGTACACTTTAGAAGAGATTTCAAATTTCTCATCTATGTACTTCGAACCTCATATTCCAACACGTTACACATGCCCGCCCCGTAACGATGATGGAGAACAAGTAACTGTAGCTGACAAGCTGTCGATATTTCAACCACTTGGGCATGCATTTGGTAGTTGCCGATAAAGGCTATTAACAGATCGAGAGCAAGATGCAACACACATCTATATTCTTTTTAATTGCTCAGCGATCGACCCATACATCGAGTAAGTATATGTATATGCAACTCAATTATAAATCCTTTTATGTTCTATATGTGGATACATGGCTCGGTAATATAAGTATTTGTGGTTTGCAGACAATTTGATCTGGAGTTGCAAAGCGAAGTTTCACATCTCACTAATGCAGAAGTACAAAAAGAACGTGAAACTAAGTTTGTGGAGTGGTTGAAACAGTTGGTAAAGAAGCTAACATAAATTTTGTACTTATAAACAACACTAAGTTACTTAATTGATCGTGATCACAATCATTGTTTATGTTTGTGCGTAGGTTCGCCATGTTGATGTTAAAGATCAAGGAATATGTGATTTAGAAAATGGTCTGACCAAAATTGTGCAATGCTACAACGGGTATATCGTAAATGGTTATCGATTCCATACAAAAGACTACGGTATAAACAAATCAACGATAAATAGTGGCGTGTGTGTCAAAGGTAGCAGCTACGGTGAAAATGAACATGATTACTACGGTGTTATAGAGGAAATAATGGAGTTGACTTACTTAGGCATGAATAACAGGGTTACGATATTCAAGTGTCATTGGTTTGATCCAACTGCAACAAGACTCGACAAAGCTTCAGGCATTGTGGAGGTGAATCATAAATCCAGGTTTAGAACATATGAACCATTCATATTAGCCTCGCAAGCTCAACAAGTTTATTATACTTCATATCCGAGTATAAAAAAGTCAGATAGAAATGAATGGTGAGCAGTTTGCAAGGTGAAGTCCAAACTATACCCCGAGTATGATCAGTTACAGGAAGATGAGTTAGATGAAGACAGCGATTACTATCAATCAAATGATGTCTATGACTTCGCTTATGGTCACGATGTTGCGCATGATATGCATGTCATATCTCCATTGGCCGATGAAACATTCATAGAGGAATGTGATCCAAATGATGTACCAAGTTGATGGGCAAACAATGAAGAAGAAGAAGAAGAAAGTCAAACTAGTGACGAGGAAGAATTCTCAAGATAGTGAGCAAAATCTTATACTACAAACCTCTATTTAAATGCATTGCAGTACTTGATGTGAGTTGTATTGCAATACTTGGTGTGAATGATTAAAAATTTTATTTGAATGTATTGTAATACTTGATACGAATGATTCGAATGCATTGTAATACTTGATGTGAATGATTTCAATTATTTGAATGTATTATAATTTATGCAACAAATGATTTGAATTATTGCAATACTTGATGTGAATGATTTGAATTATTTGAATGCATTGTAATACTTGATGCGAATGATTTGAATGCATTGCAATGCTTGATGTGAATGACTTGAATGCATTGTAATACTTGATGTGAATTATTTGAATGTATTGTATGACATATGTTATTTGTTAGAATATGGTTCGTGGAGGTTATAGTGGTCGCTCATCCAGTAGTAGCCAGGCTCAGCCTTCATCTTCACGGGCTCCTGTGATAGGTATATCATATAACTAATTGGATGCTTGATTAGTTCAAATGCGCATTCTGAGAATTTCTAATATATTTTTTTACAGATGATGTTGCGCCTGTACACGACCCACCTACACCAGTTGATCACACAAGTCAACAGCCAACACAGGAAATAGGGTCTTCTCAGGCTGGCACAAGAAGACTCATTCGAATAGTGTATATCGATAATCAACCGTAAGTATTTTGTTTTCAATTATTGCATATCTTTTAAATATTTTATATTAATATTTACTGTGTAACAATTCATGTGCAGCACGAAGTTTGAGCCACAAGAAGTAGTACTCGAGATTAGGAATTTACTTCTTCAACATCTACCAGGATCAGTTGCTCAATGAAAAGAGTACCCAAAGGAGGTGTTAGACATATTATGGTCCTCATTCATGGTATACAGTTGTTCCTCATAGTTAATGTGTTTCATATTTAATTTATTTAAGCAATGTCTACTAACTTTCTGAAAATATTTGTAGGCTTCGAATCGCTTCGCAACTACGGTGGAAGAAAATGATGCAAGGAAGGTGTGGCAGAAGGTGGCTGCTAATCGATTTGCAGACATGCTACACACTATGAAGACTGCAGCAAAAAAAGCATCTGGCGTAGTAGATGGTCCATTACTATGGAAGGGCCATGGTCCTATTACTATCAGGAGAGATTACTGGGATGAAATGTGCGATAAGTGAGCAGGAGATGCATTTAGAAATTGCTCTGCGAAGGCTGCACAAAATTGATCGAAGATGCCCGAAGCCTATCTACACACAGGTGGATCTAGGACATTTGGGAGTCACCTGAAGAAAATGGTAACTCATTAATATATAATATTAATTTTATAAGTATTGTTGCAAACTTGTGTACTAAATCTTTTGTTATTTAACTTCGCAGGAAGCAGAAAAAGGAGGCAGTGTGCCATATAAGGATGTGTTTGTTGAAACACATAAACGGAAGACCACGGGAGTCTTCGTATCAGAGAAGGCGAGAACGACAACGGTCTGTATGAATTCTATTAATAATCATTGCAATATATATGCAAGTTATCATAATGTTATCATTAATTATTAATGAATACTTTAAACATTATTTTGTAGGAGGCATATGAGCAACAGATGGTAGAGCGATATGGTGATGACGCTACTCAGCATTCATCATTTGATCCTACAGCATGGGTGACTACAGCAGGTGAACCCAAAAAAGGTCGCGTGTTCGGGTTTGGGAGTAATATGAACACTTCACCAGTTATTGGTTCTTCCAGTTACGGCTCACCGACTTCTTGCGCTGACATAAGCTCCAAGCAGCCGACTATTCTTTCCGGTGATGATGTACGCCAGATCGTTAATGAATCACTGAATAACTACTTCCAATACACTGTCGCCCCCTTTCTCCGAAATGAGATCAAGGTCGCTGTTCTAGAAAGGGGATCTTCGATTCCAGGTCCCTCTCAGGTATAATCACATATTCAGTTTTTTGTCTGCCTTAGAATACATATGAGCATAATCGAATCACATATATAACTTTTTTTCTTCCTAAGAGCACATATGAGCATGCTATAATAACATATATAGTTTTTTGATTGCCTTAGAGCACATATGAGCATGCTATAATCACATATAAAGTCTTTTTGCCTGCCTAAGAACACATATGAGCATGATAGAATCACATATAAAGTTTTTTTGACTGCATTAGAACACATATGAGCATGCTATAATCACATATTCAGTTTTTTGACTGCCTAAGAACACATATGAGCATGTTATAATCACATATTCAGTTTTTTGACTGCCTTAGCACACATATGAGCATGATAGAATCACATATAGAGTTTTTTTATTGCCTTAGAGCACATATGAGCATGCTATAATAACATATAGAGTTTTTTGATTGCCTTAAAGGACCTATGAGCATGCTATAATAACATATAGACTTTTTTTATTGCCTTAGAGCACATATGAGCATGCTATAATCACATATAAAGTTTTTTTGCCTGCCTAAGAACACATATGAGCATGATAGAATCACATATAAAGTTTTTTTGACTGCATTAGAACACATATGAGCATGCTATAATCACATATTCAGTTTTTTGACTGCCTAAGAACACATATGAGCATGTTATAATCACATATTCAGTTTTTTGACTGCCTTAGCACACATATGAGCATGATAGAATCACATATAGAGTTTTTTTATTGCCTTACAACACATATGAGCATGCTATAATAACATATAGAGTTTTTTTATTGCCTTAGAGCACATATGAGCATGCTATAATCACATATAAAGTTTTTTTGCCTTCCTTAGAGCACATATGAGCATGCTATAATCACATATTCAGTTTTTTGACTGCCTAAGAACACATATGAGCATGTTATAATCACATATTCAGTTTTTTGACTACCTTAAAACACATATGAGCATGCACAAATCACATATAGAGTTTTTTTACTGCCTTAGAACATATATCATTTATGATAGAATCACATATAAATTTTTTTGCTTTGCCTGCCTTAGAACACATATGAGCATGCTATAATCACATATTCAATTTTTTGACTGCCTTAGCACACATACGAGCATGATCGAATCACATATATAGTTTTTTGCCTGCCTTAAAGCACATCTGAGCATGGTAGAATCACATATAGAGTTTTTCTAGCTGCCTTAGAACACATATGAACATGCTATAATCACATATTCAATTTTTTGACTGCCTTAGCACACATATGAGCATGATAGAATCACATATATATATATATAACTTTTTGTCTACCTTAGAGCACATATGAGCATGATAGAATCACATATAGAGTTTTTTTATTGCCTTAGATCACACATGAGCACATGATAGAATCACATATAGTGTGTAATTTATTTCATTATATTTTGTTTATCAATACTGACTGTTCTTTTTTTGTGTAGGCTGCTAGCGATAATCAGTGTAGTGGAGCTGAAGGGACAGATAAAGACAATGAACAAGAAGACGCACAAAATCTTGGCGATGATTAGAGAACTGTGTTGAAGAAGTTCTATTTTTTTATGTTTCCTAATTATAATTGTTGAATTATAAATAATTAAACTTGTTAATTTTAAGGTGGAACGATTAATTGTTGTAGATTCTTATCATATGAAATTTTTTGTGTGGTTTGTTTTTTATTTACAGGAAATATAAATTGTACAGGAAATATAAATTGTACAGTTCTCGGTATTTAATTTTCAAATAATTTTTTTTTAAATTTTTTTTCGTGTTTGCGACGGATTAGCGACAGAACCATCTGTCGCTATTCATATTAATCTAGCGACGGCATAGCGACGGAAGTAAATCCGTCACCAAGCCGTGGTCGCCGTTTAGTACCGGCGGATTGGCGACGGAATATAGCGCTCGTTAGTCCGTCGCAATTAGCGACGGACCTGGCGACAGAATAATTCCGTCGCCAGTTAGCGTCGAAATATTCGCGACGTAAGCATACTGTCGCCTCGTTGTCGCTAATCCGTCGCTAACATGTGTAGCGACAGATTAGCGACGGAATGTGGTCGTCGCTAATCTACTGCTTTGTTGTAGTGTATGAAGGGATTATGCAAGTGAAAGAAAAATGAAAAGGAAACACATAGAAAGCAATTGAATATGAATCACAGGTGGAAACAAATAAAAAATGACAGGAACACAAGCATAATACCATATAAAACCAACATGTAAGCTTGTAATACAAAATTTATTATTTTTTAATATAAAAAAAACATAAGAAGTTAGCGAGAAGCCAGTTAGAAGTGATAAGAAACGTGAAAGGAATGTTAAGAGAGCAAAAGAGATTCGATTTTGAAAATGAAGAGAAAGTGAGCTTTCCACTGATGGAAATCGAGTTTCTCATCTTTTTTTTTTACTTTTTGAAAGAAAAATATTGTTGCATCTTATTTCAGATAGGAAGTATGAATTTCTCATCTTTCAAAAACAGGTTTTTCAAAGTTTTCTCTCCTTTAGAGAAAGAAAAGAGTAATTTACCGCTTCAGAAGCGAAGCCTCTGCATGTAACAAGAAGCTTCCAGTGACTATGAGCCGCAGAGCTCACCAACTCCAAGGGGTTGAAGCTTGCAACTATTCAACGCAAAGAGTAGGGCCCTTTTGTTTTAGTCAGTTTTCATATGAAAGTGTCACACCGACACTTTAATTGCCAACCATGGGCCGGTGAAACAAACACTACCCAAGCAATGTAGCCACCATGTTGGTTCAAGTGGGCCCTAGTGTTTCAACAACTTGATGGCTTCATGGATAAATCCATTCTTACTTCTGCCCCATCCAGAAGACGTTTCATGAGAAAGCCACTCTGGCAAGAGTTTTTAGAAACTTGTACCATTTTTTTTTTTTGGAAAGGCAAGCTGGGGTTAGTCACTCCCACCAGTTATTATTCAATGTTACCACTGGGGTTTTGAACCTGCAACGTCCTACCACAGGGAGACGTGCACTGACAGCTCCTACCAACCAGCCGGAGCCCCATGTTGGTAGAAACTTGTACCATTTTCCCATGAAATGGTGTTCCCTTCCATGGAGAGGAAACAAACAGGCCCTAAGGGCATGTATAAAAAATCGAGTAAATCAAACGAATCGATATTAGATACATAGAACCAGTAAGGGTTCACTTTCGTATTGGGCATCCTATGGAATACATGCTAAAAAATTTCATGATTGGGTGGTGAAAAGAGATAGATTATGGGTAGTATCGTAGCTAGGTTAACACAGGAATCTGAATCAAGGAGCCCATTTTTTGACTAGGAAGCCGATCGGCCTAACTCGGTTAAAGATAAGAATGCACTAAAGAAAATTTCGATATTAAAGTTTATTGGTATAGAAGAAAAAGTTTAGTTATAAAACTATAATATATGTGTGAAAATTTGATTAATCATTTTATTTTTTTTAATGAGCCTCAAACGAAAACAACTAAAATAATTTTACTGAAAACATTAGGACGCATGCGTAGTAATAATTAATCCAAACAATGATCAACTAAAAAATCTTTCAACAACTTAAAAAAATGTCATTTAAAAAGAGGAATGGTGGATAATGAGGGTGGTATTTGAAATTTCAGTCGTTGACATTTTTCACTAAATTTTAAAACTTCAAAACTCAAGTAAAATTGATCAATCCATTAAATCCAACGACTCACTAGCACAGAAGCATAAGCTATGGCATGACAATAGCCAAAGGAATTTTATGTTTCCTTTTTAATTATCCAAGTCAGCGCAGTTGTCCTTGGCTCGATGGATTACCTAAGTCCCTGACTTGATGGATTATCTAACTCTCCGAGTCTGGATGGTCTCTAGCAAAGAATCTGCATAAAATTATCCCATATTATCACAAAGAACATGTATGATAAAAGATGGTGCTTTCATGGAAGAAGAATGTCACTTGGCAAAAAAACTGCTTCATGGTCATTCGAACCTCAGCATTAACATTAAGGCTATGCCATACATCTTAAGGTGCTGCTAAATTGAAGGATCTTATCAATAATAATGATAAATCTGCACAGTTCAAACTGCCTAATTGAAAAAAATGCAATTTGATTCTATCATATACCTTAGAGTAAGATCATGAGCAAGAGATAAGCGGACTCAAACTGCCGACATCTGCCATAGGCAGTAGTGGAACCACATTCAGGCCCCAACAGGGGGTTACATTGGCCCTGGGTAACGTCGCGTCGGGTTAGGGTGGGCACACTTGGCCTGACCTTTTATTTTTACGCTCCCCACCAACCCAACCCCGACTCTCTCTCTTGATGGAGATGGCCAACACTCGTTACACACCTCCGACACCGGTGACATACCTCCGGCAGATGGTGAGACTCTCTCTCTCTCTCTCTCTCAACAGGGGGTTACATGGAGTTGTTTCGTGTTTTTCTGTTATCTTTTTTTTTCATTTTTCTTTTCTCTTTCTTCTTTTTTCCTTCGTTTTGGGGCTCCTTGGCATGTCTTGGGCCTGGTGGGTTATCTGGTAGGTTCAATGTTGGTTGAACCTGTTTCCTAATGTTGATGGTTATAGTTCGGCTCTCTCTCTCTCTCTCTCTCTCTCTCTCTCTCTCTCTCTCTCTCTCTCTCTCTCTCTCAGACCATCCTCCATTGAGCAACATCCACGGTGCATGCCCCTTGGCCCTAGTGAGTGGGTCTTCATCCTCTTCTTCTTTCTATTTTTTTTTTCAAAAATGCTTGATAGGGTTTTGATTTTACAGGTTTTATTTTTTTTTCAATTAGCATAATGTATTGTTAGGGTTTAGGTTTTTATTTAGTTCTTTTATGAAATAGCATGAACGTTTAATTATTGTTTTAGTTTTTTTTTTAATTAGCATTACACATGAATAATGAATGCTTGTTTTTTGTTAGAATATTAAGGGTTTTATTTGTTTTATCACTTAGGATAAATCTATGATATTTTTAGGATTTGGGTTATTTCATGATTATGTAATTAGGGTTTTAGGAGTTTTTTGTGTTATTTCTTTTCAATTATCATTAAGCATGATCCCATTAATGAATTCTTATCAAACCCTTATATCTTTGATTTAAGATTTTATTTTGGTTTTTCAAATGACATAATATTTAATTAGGGGTTTCATTTTTTCAATTAACATGTCTATGAATGATATTTGTTAGGATTTAAGGTTTTTATTTGATTTTTTAGAATGGCATAAATGTTTAATTGTGGTTTTAAGTTTTTTTTTTGTACTTTGTTTAATTAGACTTTGTGTTTGTGCTTAGATTCCTAGCTCTGCCACCCGTCACAGGGTAAACCACTGCCTCTCAGGCCTCCCTGACCAATTGTACCATAGAGGGTACGTAACCAAAACATGAAAACAAGGATGCCAATGTTTTATATTCGATCCGGATATCTAACCAATTCTGAATCTGTTTAGTCAGATTCTGTAACAGAAGCAGTACCCAAATGATAATCAGATCCAGAATGAGTATAGAAATTTACAACTGTCTGAATTTGAAGCGAAACTGAGATTGAATTCGACGGACATTTGAATCTGAATATATGTACATGCTATATCTGATTAGGCATTTAAGCTAGTTAGATACAGATCGGATTTAGCTTGTCCTATCCAAATCCAAATCCAGTCGTGTAACATCTGATTAGGTCAAATTCAATAATGCTTATATTGGAACCGAATCGACCCGCTTACATCCCTACTTGAAACAAAGGAATACCATCCCGGTCATGCCCTCTGATAGGCAACTTGGGTTAAGCATCCAAAGTAAGACAGGACACGTTAAACAGCAACGTAAGAGTTTGATTGGATAATCTTGCAAAGTTTCTAAAGACAAACAAATTGCCCACTTTCAAAGACCAACTTATTGCACAGTCTAAGTACTGTAGGGTGACTTGATGCCACTAAAACGCCAAAATAGAAGGGACGGGGACACAATAATTTCTGCCAAATGGCCTTTTTTTTAAGATTATCATGGATGGATAGATTAAACCACTAGGTCACTTTTGTTCTACAATAGGGAATGAGTGCTTTTGCTTGTTTTGAATTTTTTAAATATTCGATATTTTAGGCATTAAAAAACTTTTCAGGTAACTGCATTCATTTAATCACGTTAAAATTTAAAAAAATAAAGACAGGTGAACAAATGATCCTTTTGATGATGAAAAACCATTTTCACAAAACACTACAAGAATATAGGTCAATAGCGCCGACAAAAGTCGCCACTATTGCTCTCTTTGTCGCCGTTATAGGCCAATAAAGGTGACAAAAAGTGGCCATATATATAGTTTTGGCCTCTGTTGATTAATAATGGTGATATTTATATGTCTCCATTAAAGGGTACACCCAATAGTGGCAACTTATCCTATAACAACAACGACCCTATAACGGCGACTAACCTATAACGGTGACAATTAAGTCGCTTTTATAGGATAAGTTGCCGTTATTGGGTATACCCTTTAACGGCGATATATAAATGTTGTTGCTATTAATCAATAGAAGCCAAAACTAGACGGCCACCACTATAGGCCAATAACTGTGAAAAAATATATATATTTATTGCTAAAATTTATATTTATATATATATATATATATATATATATATTGTCACACTTTTTTTAAATGATTATCTCAAAGGTTAAATCAAAGTAGCTAGAATATGGATTTCGTTAAAAAAAACATTTTCTTTTCAATTTTGGAAACAAAATTTAAATTATTACCAAATCAATGATCTCTTGGAATCATACAAAAATGTCGACACTGTCCAAATTCTGATGATTGCTAGAATTATGAATCAACTCTGAAACTTTATTCAGACGCATCGGCACAGTAAGCAAATGAATCACAAGCCATCCACCCACCCAAAAGAAAAAAAAATGGAAATAGAAAATGAGCATAATTCCTCAACACTTGAAAATTTGTGAAGAAAAAAAATTGTGGGGTGTGACAGAGAATGTGGGCGAGAGGTTGGGGTGGACCTGTTTCGCCTATTTCCCAAAGACAAAGTGTTGGGAAAAATCGTGTGGGCCTACATATGTTCAATCACATGTTATAAGTTGTCTAAGGTTAAGGCCCGTATTATGTGATCTCATACGGTTGGGCTATGCAATATCTCATATGGAATGGTCTTATTATGTGTAGAGACCTCATGTGCTCTTATCTATCAATTTTCAATTTTATGATGGGCTAAATTTAGGATACAATCAAAAAATAAATTTAATGAATATGTTGGAAATAAATATTAAATTAAAAAGTGAAAATAGGCTGCTGAATAGGCTATTCTATACCTGTCACAGTTTTAGATCTGAATAAAATATCAAATAGAAATAAAAATTCATGGATTTTTTCAGAGATAAACTAAACATGACAATGGAAAGATTCCTTTTTATGGATCAGAAAAATCATCTCCGATTAGGGAGATATGATTTCGGAAAGATGACCCTGATTTTGAGCAATGTCTGACGATTCAAGAAAAACAGATTATAGTTCTTGATTAAAATAAAATATCAAATGATCAGCAAAAATCACCAAAATTACACAACAAAAACTAGACATGCAGACAGATAGATCACTTTTTATGGATCGGAGAGATCATCTTCGGTTAGGGAGATATGACTCTGGCAAGATGATCCGGAATCTGAATAAAGCTTGATGATTCAAGAAGAATAGGTTCTAGTATTGAGATAAAATAAAATAGTAAACTACTATTAAAAATCACCAAAATCACACGACAGAAACTAGACATAAAGACAAAGAATCCACTTTTTACGGATCTGGAAAAAAAATCTGATTAAAAAGATATGACTCCGGCAAGTTGCTCATGATTCTGCATAGCATTTTGATGATGCAGAAAATAGGTTTCGATTCTTGATTTTAAAAACGGGTCATCAGATGCCCAAAAATTATAAAATTTCACCAGATTCATGAAAATATATGGATATAATCCTCATAAGAAATTCTGATCGAAATGATGAAAATACGTACATAAAATAATGATACTAATGTGTGGCCAAAATCAAGATTCCTGCAGAACTGTCGAACAAGATTAAAGAACTTGATCTAACATGCATAAAATGAAGAAAAAATGAAAACACAAATGTAATATTTTTTATTTTGCATGGATGAAATAATATAAATCTAAATCTAAGATGCGCATAAATAAAATAAAGTAAAGAAAATGAAAACTGCATGGGTTTCACTTTGATATAGTCGATTGAAGGTGGGATTCGATCTATAAAAGGTCGAATCTCCATCTTCTTGTTGGCTGAGATAAAATCAACAACTAAGAATAAAAAATATGAAAGAAAGGCATGAAAAACAAGAGTTTATCTGCAGCTAAATGAATTATGGATGCCCTCACATAAAGATCGAATGAACAGGAAGAAGAAAAGAGCAAAAGAAGGGGGCGACACCATGAAAAAAGAAAGAAAACAAAAAATAAATAAATAAGAGAGGCGGAGAGAGATTTTACCTTGGACTGGAGGAGGATCCAAGGGAGAGAGAAAGCCTAAGGGTTAGGTGGCTGGATGTCCCCCCAAGGGGCTTTATTTATAGGAAAAATATGGGAGGAGATAGGGATTCTAGATTGACTTAATTAAGGAAAATTAGGCGGGGTGATTTTCTCTAATGGAGTCCTATTTGTGTTTTGGTTTTTTACTTTTCTCATTTGACTCTAACCTAATTAGAATTCTAAACAAATAAACCCAAATGTGGCACCACCCAGGTGGGTCCCACTTTTGATTTTAAAAATAATTTAAAACAAAAGTTAAAAAGGTTAAAAACAAGAGATAAAAGTCAAAATCCTAAATCAAATAGATTTCTAAAATATCAAGAAGGACAAAATGAAAAGAGGAATCCATAGGTGATGCCACCTATGGAGGGTCTTTTGGATTTGTATTGGATCTAAGATCCACTTTAAAATTCGAGCTTGATAAAAATCCACATCAAAAATTTGATCCGGATCCAGATCTGATACATTGAAAAAGATATTTTTTTGAAAAGGGCATTTCAAAATGTCAAATGTAAAGCATTGAGTTTTAGATTTAAAATGTAAAAATCAATTTTGAACCTAGGTTTAAAATTGGAAGAAAGCATTGAATTTAGATCTGGATCCAAAGTTTCAAAATGATTAATGAATCTAGATCTCAGACAATGAGTCTGATCCATGTTTTTTAAAAATGATAGACAGATCTTGGATCAAAGATAAAATATTTAAAATGGATCCTAGATCAAAGATAGAATTAGAAAGTAGATCTGGATCAAGATAGTGTGATGGAAATGGATCCTGAATAACAAATGATGGAATCTTGGATATCTGATGAGATAATCCAAGTTTAGAAAATAAATCAGATTCTGGATATAGATAACAAAATGAATTAAATAAAAGATTCAGGTCCGGAGATAGAAAATGGATATTGGATATCAGATCCAATATTGGATCTGATGTCCAAATTGAAGCTTGAGTTGGATCTCGGATATAGATATAATCTCAGAAAAGAAATTGATCCGAGTTTGAACTAGAAATTGATTGAATGACCACTTTGAATAGAAACGGCCAAGATCAGAAATGATTTTGCCCTACAGGGCAAAGAGTGACACTTGGAAGACTGGTTTGAACAAGGTTGAGCTGAATTGAGCTGAGTTCTAGGGTTTCTAAACTCAGATGAACTAAAAAGACACTTATTCAACTAGACTCCTAGATCAGGTGATCGAAAATAGAAACAATTCTCAGTGAAATGATGAGAATTTCACTGTAGAGTGAAGTGAGTGACGAAAATGTGCTGAGTGTGAGCTAAAGTAAAGGTCACCTGAACTAAGATGAACTAGATCTGAATCTCAAACACTAGTTAAGTTGACTAGGGTTAGCTCAATTTTAGCTGAATTGAGCTAAAATGAATTCCAAGAATGTGTAAAACAAGCTTGAACTAGAACTTGACCACTTGAACTTCTGATGAGCTCAAGTTAGACATAGAGAAATAGGGTCGACTGAAATTAACTGACTCTGGGACAATTGACTTGAATTCGAGCTAGAAATGACCTCATTTCACTTGAAATGAACCAAATTTAGCTGAAATAAAATGACATTATTCTTCGTGAGCTTAGGGGAGCTAGAAATGACTGACATTCTAGTTATTCTAAACTTAAAATGAGCTTGGCTGGGTCTAATTGACAAGGGTCTAAGGTGACCTAGGGGTGAAATGGTAATTTTACTAGCAAAATGTGGTGAAATAATACGTAAGCTGGAATGGACTTAGGGGTTAGACTCCTACACTGTACTACAGGATCGACATCTGTGAAAAGGGGTGTCCAAAAGTTAACCTGGAAAATTTGGGGTGTTTACATATATTTAAAATTGATCAATTCATTGAAGCATCACAAATTCATGTTGATTCCATTGGTAGAATATGATGCCTGTGTCGGGACTGCAAAAATAAAAAATATAATATTGTATCAATGATCAAACTATACTTGATTAGACGTGGTTCTACCATGAAATATATTCAGTCTCATGTGAGTGTGGCCCAAACCCATGTAGATGCAGTAAATATACATCATGATGAGCACAAGGATACGATAGAGGTTCATGATCGGGTCGAAGAAATGTTGAACGATGTTATTATGGGGACAACATTGGATCCAACTGCAGACGATAATGGTGAATGCACACCCCTTCAAGACTTAATGGGTGATGCTCGAAACGATCTATATTCATATTGTACAAAGTTAACAAAACTAACTTCCATTCTCAAGTTGTTATATATCAAATCAATGAACAATTACAGCAACAAATTGTTTAGGCATTGCCTGAGTGAAAAAAATTGTCAAACTCTTATTATGAGGCAAATAAATTTATGAAATGCACCTACTTTGGTTACGTGAAGATAGATGCATGCATGTTTTTCTTAAAGAAAAATAAGAATAAAAAAGTATGCCAAAGTGCAATGCTTAAAGTTGAAAACCACACAAAGGCAAAAGAATAAAAGTTCTTTAAAAGGTGTTACAATATTTTTTTATAAAGCCGATGTTGCAGCGCTTATTCATGACAAGAGAAACAATATTAAATATAAAGTGATACAAAACCCGATATACAAGTGATGAGAACATATTAATTCATCCATCATATTCTGTCTTGCAGAAGGAGTTTGATAGAGAACATATATCTTTCATGGAAAAAGTTCACAATGTTTATTTCGGCTTGGCAA
This sequence comes from Nuphar pumila, assembly GCF_984573655.1. Classification (NCBI taxonomy): domain Eukaryota; kingdom Viridiplantae; phylum Streptophyta; class Magnoliopsida; order Nymphaeales; family Nymphaeaceae; genus Nuphar; species Nuphar pumila. The sequence goes on along the minus strand of NC_143249.1, from coordinate 2,237,609 downwards.
GCGATGATTTCAATCAATTCAAAAATATGAGTCTGTTATATAACATGTAGCCCGTAGTATTATTGTCATATAATCTGACTCCATTGTTATATATGAAAGATCATTTCATGCAACTTTCTCTACTCATCCCTGTATCAAAAGCACCTAAAAATGAAATAATTGTTTATATGCAATCGTTAATCAAAGATTTGCAAGAGTTATTGGATGAAGGCATTAGCATGTACGACGCATCAACTAAATAAATATTTCAAATGCAAGCAGTGATAATGTGGACTATCAATGATTTTTCAGCATATGCCAACTTATCAGAGTGGTCTATGAAGGAAAAGCTTGTGTGTCTAGTTTGCAACATCGATACAAGGTCAGATAGATTAAAGTTTGGCAAGAAAATGTGTTACATGACACACCATCGATTCTTACCATAGATCACCCATGATATCGTCAAAAGAAGGAGTTTAATGGTAAAATAGAACTTAGAGGGTTACTAAATGAATTATTTGGAGATGAACTAGAGGTTCAGTTAAGTAACATTATTGTTGAGTTCGGAAGAGTATGGATTGGTTGAAAAAGAAAAGAATGTGATGACAACAAACAATATCTAAATTGGACAAAAACATATATATTTTTTTGACTACCATATTGGTCATCACTGAAGCTAAGACACAACTTAGATGTGATGCATGTTGAGAAGAACATATGTAACAATATCTTTATATGCACTGCTCGATGTGAACGGGTAAACAAAGGACAACAAAAATGCATAGAAAGATTTAAGACTTAGAAAGATACATCGTCAACTACACTTAGACAGAAATGATGCAATACCAAAGAAACCACATGCACAGTACATATTTTTTAGTACGCATAAGGAGTTTCTTGATTGATTGAAAGATGTGAAGTTTTTTTACAGCTACACATCTAACATTGGGTGATGCGTAAACATAAATGATGCTAAATTTTGGGGAATGAAGAGACATGATAGCCACACTTTCTTCCAGTGCCTACTTCCTATTGCAGTTCATAGATATCTAACAAAGACGATCGGCATGCCTCTAATCCGTCCGAGCAATATGTTCAGATGGTTGTGTGCAAGGACGTTGAGAAGAGATGCTTTAACGAAAATGGAGAAAAATATTTCAATAATTTTATATGCTTTGGAGAAGATATTTCTACCCACATTTTTTACTATCATAGTGCACCTAGCCATTCATCTACCATGTGAGGCCAAACTTGCTAGACCAGTACCATATTGTTGAATGTATCTGATCGAGAGATTCTTTAGTAGATTAAAGTGAACTGTGAGGAACAAAGCATGAATGAAAGCTTTCATTTTTTAGGCATATAATTTAACAGAATGTTCAACCTTTTTGCTCAATATATCTTAGTGGTATTGACATTAAATTTAACGATCGTAACTGGCATGATGATAAGCCCAACATGGCAAGGACAACCGATTTATCTGTATTCACACATGACATCATCATGAAAGCCGAAGGCAATTTACTACTTGTACTTTCATATTCCGAATGTGCGAGAGTTCATCGATATATACTCAACAATTACGTTGAATGTGAGTCATATCTAAGAGAACACAAACAAATAATCTACAACTTGTGCAATAATGTTCAGGAAGCTACAATACGACATGATCAAGCGTTTGCAAGTTCATAAGGGGTGAGTTTTGGGGGGTTTTGGCAAATTTCAAGGTCCAAAATACCTTTTAAGTGAGAGCCAGACCTAAAATTGGCAACACTAGCCTGGGCGGCACCTAGGTTGCTTGGGTGACAACCTAAGTTGTTGTTTTAGTGAAGTGGGTTCGGATCTAGTATAGATCCATTCCTAAGAATAATAATTAAATATTTATGGGTGACAACTCAATTTGGATATGATCTAGATCCAAATAGCACGGGTGACAACCTAGCCCGGGTGACAATTTGGTTCTAGATCTAAATAGCACGGGTGACAACTTGGTTCCAGATCCATATACTATGGATGATAATGTACAAGCAACAATTCAGTTTGGGCGACAACCTAGAATGAATCTGAATTGAGAACCAGTTTCGAAAAGCTTGAAATCTTTTTTTTTTTGCCATAACTTTAGACCTTAATGTCGCTCTATGGTGATTTTTGATGTGTTGAAATGCTTATAATGTCCTATTTAACTCTTCTTTTGTATAAAAAACTTAAAAATATTATTTATTTAGGCAAAAATATATTTGAAAAAGATCCAATAAGTTTAGATAAAAGACACCAGTGTTTTGAGAAAACAAACATTTGGACAAAAATCGGTCAAAATTGAAGTTTCTACAAAATCCTTTCTTTGTTGCCAAGCGAGGGAAGCTCAATCAATGACAAGGAAGTAGACACACTGATTTTGAAAGACTTTGAAAGACAGAAGATAGTTTTGAAAAGCTTGGCAACCGACATGTTTTTAAAAAGACTTTTTTGACAAATTTAAAAGCGAGTGCACGTCATAGCTTAGCTTAGCCACATGTGTGGCTTTACACGAGGGCGTCCTAAGCTTTGTGCCTATATATCTACAGGAGGTCTTGCTGAAAGTTCTCCCTAGTTCTTCACCTTTGGTCATAATTTACACGACCAATTATGGGTTTGTTTTTTAGCGTGAGAGTCTATTTCAAAGTAGCTTTTAAATTTAATTTAATTTTGTATTACATAATTTTCAATACGTTGGTGGATCGATTTATGGCAAAATTTGCCCGGGCCGATTCTACCGATTTGGCGAAAACCCGGCCCATCTTTTAAGGGGACCGAATTGACCACAGTATAGTTTCAAAGAAGGACCTATTCCCTATGAATCGGCCAACTCGGACAGTCGGATTTATTTCAACAATACTAATCAAAACACTGCAGTTTTTGGATCTTTGGGTCATTTCAAGATTTGGACATTGCACGTCACATGATTACAAAGCTCAGGCTAAATCACATAAGTGGACTCGTAAAGGGCCTGTGATTGGACATTGCAAAATATTCCAACATATGCTGGTGATGGACTTCAAATTTGGACTGATCCACGGATGGTTTTTATCGTGGTAGGCAAGAATGAGCTAACAGTGTATATTAATGTTCAAGTGGTGGACGTAAGCTGCTTCTAATCTATCAATAACAAGTTAAAACACAGGCACTTTTCATTAAAAAAAAAAAAAAACTATGTCCTTACCTTATACATTAAGGGCTTATCCAACGTTCTCCTTTGCCTCTTTTAAAAGGATTGGAAGAGAAAAAAGTGGTGATGTGAGGATGGGGTTGGTGGGGTTGGGAAGAAGCTAAGAACCATTGACGCTTTAAGACCTGCCCCATAGGCTAATGTCATTGTCTTAATTAGGTGTAATCTACCTTCGTGTTGTTTTGTTTGTTTAATAGGCAAGCTTAGGGTTAGGCAGACCCTTATATAAAAGAAATCATCAATCCAGAAGGGGATGCCAATCAGCTCATCCCGACCTAGTCGAATTAGCTAGTGTCCTTGCCAAAAAATTGATGTAAGAAAGGTCCCATTAGATTGGTGTAGGTTTTATATGCTGCTATGAAATTACTGTTCCAAAAACACGTACAGCAGCAGTTTTCAAAAACCAAGTGCTATATAGTTAGGGATTGTTGGATTCTGAAACATCATTAAGAAGTTAATTTATAAGCATTATTGTCATCACGAATTTCATTACTATGTTCTGAATCATTACAACACCTGCACTTCTACCCTGACTACAATGTTTCACATAATTAAAGCTTAGTTATGAATCCGGAAAAGTCTTCTGGTGCTTTTTATGCAGTTCCGGCCCTATAAATGTGTTGGGCATAGTATATTTACTAAGAATCCACACTTGGATCATGTGTTTTCGATGAAAAAATGATGTTTGAAGCCTCGAAAAATTACAAAGATTTTAGATGGTTGATTTTTTGAACTTTATAAAAACCCACCCATGTGTTAGAATCGAATGCTTCAAGAGCTGATCCCTATAAAATCAAGTGCATAGATCACATCTGTATGGTTAGAATTTAAAAATAAAATAAAATAAGCTCAAAAAACCTATTTAGCACGTGGTTTAGCACCGACCCATTACTCTCTCTCTCTCTCTCTCTCTCTCTATATATATATATATATATATATATATATATATCATGTTTTATTATTATTTTCATTAGTATTCAACATGAGTTAGGCATTTACAGCACTTTTTTCACAAATCTGTCCCTACAGATGCATGCATTCAGTCTGCATGGTCGTTCCATTGGTTAGGAATGGATACATGGATCATGTTTTTTCAATGAAAAAAATCGTTTTGGAAACTTGGATATTTTTAAAAATTTAGATCCATTTAATTTTTCAAATCTTATAAAATAAAAAACTATTCATGTGTCTTAATTGAACGGTCAAAGAGGCGATTCATGTAAATCAAGCATGTAGAATACATCACCCTATATTTTTTTAACAAAAAATTTAATAAAAGAAAACCCTCCGGAAACCCAGTTTATATGGAAGTAGGGAGGATTTCATCACCCTATACCTGAATATCTTAAATATGATTGCTGAGGTTACCATAGGAATATAAAATCATAAATGATGTGAAGTTTTTGTATTACAAGTGGACCGGCAATAATTATGGTCAGCACAAGCTAGAAGCCAGGACAATACAGTGCAGCTTATCTAGAACATTGCTTAAGATGAGAATGCCTTAAAATAATTTTCATGTGGGATTTGTCCATTTTCCAAAGTTGTTCTTTTCATACTAGTTCAAAATATAGGTTCCTATTGACAAGGGTTGGAAGCATTCACTTGATAATCAATGAATGATTTGCAGATAATGACAGCAACCATTATTTGGCTATGAAAAATGAAAGCATAAAATATTATTTTCATGTAACAAGTAATGAGCTATGAAGGGAAAAACATGGCATAGGGCGCTCAATAAACATACGTGTCCATATGAAGCACATTTAAAATACGTAAATGACGTGAAATTTTGCAATCGTGGGGCAGCCCCAACAATTTCCTTGAAATTTCTTTGTTCTTATCCTTAAACACATGAGATTAACCTTGTGATTTTGTCTAAGGTATGAAAAACAACCAAATCATGAAGTCGAGAAATATTACATGGATTTACCAGACAGTCTGAAGAAGCAGTGCCGACCCAGGAGTAGGGAAGCGCATTTGCTAAATGAAAATAAGTTTGTTTTCACCCCCTTAATTTCACATGAAAAAACGCCCTCTTTCTTATCTCTTTCCCACAGAGGGTGAAGCAAATATAGGGTGGACCTACATATTTAATGCCAAAACCATGTTTTCTTATGAAAAATAGGTTACACCTCCCCGTCTCCCCCCATGGGAAAGCAGCTTATCACACAGGCATGCCATTCATGATAAATTTGCTCCTAATGAATTGCGCAGTCTGCATGTCATATTTAGGTGGTAAATGAATTGCCAGATCAAGATGTATAGGAACAACTAAATACATGGGAGAGTCGGATTTGGTTGGATCTGGAACCTTAAAAAAAAATTGCAAAACCTCCATACTAGTTCCGAACCATTTGCATTAGTCACAAACTCTTGGCTGCCTACCACTACACCTCCTCTCCTTGTTTCAAGTCCCCAGTAAAACATAAAACAGACTGAATAAGATGTTCAGGGAATTCCTAAATCAGCTACAATGCATTGCTTGAGGATGATATTGATTGGCTTCCTAAATCGGCTTTTTGGATCTCGGGAGCCTCTCACTACACCAAAATGAGATCCTGTGGTGACGGCTCTAATACTTCACGTAAAAGGCTGGAGCCGTCACTGTAAGTAATAGTGATGACTTAGTGTCCGACACTATAAGTTCCGTCACTATTACTTATAGTCCAAGAGCTAAATTATTCTCTTGGGTTCTTCTGGCTGGTCACACCATCGATCCATTGCAAATGTTGGGTTTTCAAATGCCAAACAAGAGAGTCATGTGCGAGCAGAATCACGAAATTAATGGTCCCACCTATTCGGGTCCTGTCCATTCTTTCAACTTCTTTTTGGCATGGGCCTGGCCCAATGTCCGAATTGGCATTGAACCACCGCCCTGCTTTAGACAACTGGTCCTTGGACCGCAATTCCTTTGTCGGTCCAAAAGGTGGATCCGCATTTGGACATGGTGGATTCTCTTCGCTTGGTGCATGGAGAGTGTGGAATGAAAGAAACTCAAGAACGTTCTTGAGTTTCTCATTCGAGTTCACGTCCTTCTCTCAGCTCGATCGCTTCGTTTGGCCAGACTCGGATCTTTCTTGGCTTCAATCGACATTTGCTTGCCATTTTGCTTCTTCTTCCAACGGACGACTCCTCATCTATAATCTGTATCCCTACTTCTTTACAATTAATAATTTTCCTTTTTCCCTAAAAAAATGGCCGCATTTTTAAATTCTCACATTTTTTGTGAGATTTTCAAAAACTAATGCAATCCCCCCAAAATGCATTATTTTTCAGAATATCACATATGTTAAAATATTATTAATGCAATGTTCACATTTTTATGTATTTTTTCTTATATTGATATATTTTTATAATTCTAAATTTAAGCATATAGTCATTTTTCTGAGACTTTCCAAAAAAACCAAAAAACAAAATTAAATTTATTGTGAGATATTCCTTTGTCAAGAAAATCCCAAAAATGAGATGCGTTTTTTCATTTTTTTTTTTAATGCTAATGAGGTGATTGTTCAACCCCTCGTACTCACAATGCCTTAGGGTATATATTTAATATAGTTAATTGCACATATAATCTACTTGGAATCTCACATTGCAAGTTGTTTTTGACTCAATTTAACCATGGTGGGTTTAGTGGGAATTCACCCTTAGATTATATTTTTTTGAGTCGAGAAAACTAGATCAATTTTTGCATTGGTGAAAAAAACCTATCTAAGAATAACCTGTAGATGACATCCATGTGATCGTTTTGACAAAAAAAAAAAAAGTTTGCTAAGTCATTTTTACATACAAATGATTGTAGCAAACTTTACGCAAATGTTTTATTATCCTTTTCAATTGAATATTTCATTCTTTCCCTAGCTACACAATTGAGGATCCAACTCGATGTGTTACTAGCCAACCAAATATGAGAGGGGATCCAAGATTCCAAGGAGTGCTTAAGTGCCCTAATTAAAACGGGCAATTACATAAATGACCCTCACTTTTATCGGTAATACCATTGCTAACCGCATGTTAGATAATATAACAAATATGGCTAATTTACTGCTCACTTTATACTTTTGTCTTCTGTCGCCTAATATAGGCAAGTTAGATAATATAACGAATATGGCCAACTTACACAGCGCCTGATTTTTTCAATTACATTGGGCATAGTTTTCTTAGGCGACATCAAAGACAGAATGGTTTACAGAGGGGGGCTACTTTTGTAGGCGATAAGAGGGCAAAAGTGTCAAGTACACAGTAAATTGGCCATGTTCGTTATATTTTAAGTAGTAAAATATTTTTTCAAGTTGCGGTCAAAACTAGGGTTTGTGCCAAAAGTGAGTGCTATCAAGGTCATTGTTGGTAAAAGAAAAAGAATATGCTTTGTTTTTTAGGCGTTTACCTCACAAAAGGGTGTGTTTTTCATTTTTTTTATTTCCATAAAAATGAGTTTCGATTGCCCAACATGAGTCACCAGATGTGCACAGTCAAAGCAGTAGTTAACAAATTAATGAAAAAGTTTTGACTTCTCAGAAAGTTACACTAAACCATTATAGGTTGTCACAAGGATTCGTGGTGCATTCGAGGATGCGGGGATTTCGGATTCGACTGAAAAGTTTGATTTTTTTTTTTAAATGCGACACGATGACATGAAAGTTTTTAATCAATAAAAACTATTTTTGAATATTTTAACAATAAAATAACTTTTTATTGAAATAAAATTGAAATCTACTAAAATATTATTAAAATAGTTGTGTACGTGTCAGCATGTTCGCTCATGTCAACAAGGTCAGATGGCTAAAATGGCATGTTCCTGTGACATAGATTATAGGTAAGGTTGTCAATGGATTGGATTTTTCCCGAAACCTCTCAAATAACTAGTCGGATTTGGGTACCCAATCAGATTCATGACCGATCGACGAAACGAATCCCAAACCCAAATCATATAATTTAAAGGGTATTTAAATGCCTATTTCACTACAAAATATAGGTCGGATGTCTATAACAAATTATATCTCAAACCTGACCCACATATATATTACTTTAGTTGGGTTCTGGACAACTGATAATATTCGAGTTAAATTTTTTCACGCCTATATATGGAATTCAGATTTGCGTTATCTGATACAAACCTGACCCGTTGGCAGCATAATTATGCGTGGCAAAGTAATTTGCAAGATTTTTTTTCTTACTTCTTGAGTTAGTAAAGAAGGCTTCATTTTCTTATTCTTTTTTTTATAATCCAACCCCCCCGCTTCCCACTGCCATCTATTTTCCATTATGACATACTCTCTTTTAGCAAAACATGGTATTTTTTATACTAAATGCTGTCATCGACGTTTCTAGTGTTTTCAAAAGCGTTGTATCATCCAAAAGCCGATAAAATAAATTTTTTATTTAGTAAAAGAATGCTGATAAAACAACGATAAGATGTGATATTTTCATAACATGTATATATAGGAAAACCGGTAACAGTGGATATTTTCCACATGACGAAGGACAGGCGCCTTGTGCATCCGATTTGCGCAAAATCAAAACAGTCACGACAGCAGCTAATGTTCTGGGTGGAAAAAATAGGCATTAAAGGCAGTTGCGACAGCCACTAATGGCCGTTTTAACTTTAAAAAATGTGCAGATCAGTGGCAGAAAATCGCTCACTGTTATAGGACACTTTTGTGCTGCTGATTGCGTGTGGATCAGCGGCGATTTTTTTTCTTTTGTGTGTGAAAACAATAATTAATAGTGGTTGTGACCACCACTAATGGTACAAATACAATACATGTGTGTCCAGCAATATGATCGTCCGACGTTAGGGTCTTTCGTATATATACGTGTGTGCTTGTGTGTGTGCTACAGTCATTTATAGGTGCAAACTCAACCAAATGATCCCCTTGTTTGGATTTTTTTTCTCACATCCAACACTATAGATGTGATCTACACTACAAGAAAATTGTTATTTAGCGACGAAAATAATTTATCGCAAAGTTGTGACGGATTAGCGAGAAAAAACTATTTGTTCCTAAAATTAGAATCAGTTACGGAATTAACGACGGAAAAATTCTGTCGCAAACGCCATCGCAAATTTGCGAAGAATTAGCGACAAAAAAATTATGCTTCACACTTCGACGCAACTTCGCGACGGATGAGCAACACCATTTTTTTCGTCACAAATTTGCGATGACGTTTGCGATAGAATTTTGCCATCGCTAAATTTCCCGTAAAACCCTAATGCGAGACCCCTTTCTTTTCCCTTTCTGTTTCATTCATCGCACACCCCGTTCTTTCTCTCACCCCATTGCTCGCCCTCCCTTCTCCCCCTTCCGTCGACCGCCTCCCTCTCCAACAACTTTGTCGGTGACCTTTCTCTCACCCCCTCTTGCTTGTCTCCTCTCTCCTTCCCTCTTGCTCATCTGTCAACGCCGGCGACCTCCTCCTCCAGGTATGTCTCCTCCCTTCCCTTCTTCTTTCCCCTTATCTCTCTCTCTGTCGTTCTGCCCTTTGTCACCCAGCGGGCCGGCGGAAGGGGTCGGGACCCCCCCCCCCCCTCTTCCGCCAGTTTTGGAGATTCCGGAAGGGGGCTTTGGCCCCTACTTTGTTTTTCAAAATCAGGCAGGGGCCAATGGCCCCTTCTCCAATTTTCTTTTGAAGTCGATAGGGGTCATCGGCCCCTGCCCCAATTCTTTTCAAGGATGACAGGGGTCATTGGCCCCTGCCCCCCCCCCCCCCCCCCCGCTTTTTTTCTTCTTAGTCTGGTAGGGGCCATCGACTCCTATCGCTCTTTAATTTTTGGCAGGGGTCAATGCCCCTGCCCCTCTCTCACCCCCGCACTTTCCCTTGCTTGCTCGATGTAACCCCAGCCTCTGTCTCGCTCTGCAGTCGACCTGCAATCAGATCCCCTTCGTCGGTGAGTTTGAAGGTATACACTGCATCTCTCTTTCTCTCTCTCTGTCAAGCGGTTGCGGAGCCCCTGCCGCCTCTTGTTGGGTTGCTACCTCTGTCGTATATAAATGTGCTTTGTAGGTACGTAGCTGAGCTAATTGCATAATGTTTTGTGCTAAGCATCGCATGCGGCTAAAAATGCAATGGAAAAAGAAATAAGAGAAAAATGCAAAGGCAATAGCATGCAAATCGGGTAAATACCCGTGGTGATTAAGTGATGCAAGCACATCACAAGTTATTTAATTTCTTGGATGCAACAATTTTTTGTTAACACATTTACTTAATTGTAGATATCAAGAATTGCTTTGATGGAGTTTGAAGATCATGTTAAACATGATTTTAATGTATGAAAATAGAAGTGCTTTTATTTCTGAACTTTGGATTTCATGCTAGTTATGGTAATAGTTAGCGAGATATTGGAGTGTGTTTGTTGTAGGTACATGTTTGACATTGTTTTGATATAAATAATTTGAATGTATTGCAATGTTTGATGTCACTGTATCCATGCTTGCATGAAGTTATTTTCAATTTGATTATGCCTTCCATGTGAAATTATATCATAAAAATATGTTTCAAAAGAATGTATCGTGTTATGAATGGGTTTGCACATGAAAATGATTGATAAGTTATCAATGGTTCAAACATGCTTCAAATGAATGGTTTTATACATGAAAATATTAAGTTATCAATGCATGCATCATAGTTCTTATGATTGAATGACATCATATATATATATATATATCAAATCATGACATCCACCATGACTGCATGATAAATTAGATATTTTCTTCATCATAGCATTCTTATGATTCTCTTTTAACTGGTTAGTATAATATTCGTAACATCATAAGATAAAATGACTGCAAACCATAAATGGATGTACCATAAGATAGTTGACAATGAGGTATCACTTGAATATATGGATGGTATTGACAGTTTTATTGAATTTGCAATGGCAAGTGTCAGTACAGTGGATCCCACAGGTCGGATCAGGTGCCTATGTACGATGTGTAAGAACAATCGATTTGTGGAACCTCATGGCATTAGACATCACTTATACAGGAAGGGTTTTGTATGTGATTATCAAAATTGGATGTTTCATGGTGAAAAATTCTAGAATAATTTTGACACACGGGTGAATGTGGTGCACGATAATCCATATGTAGATTTGATATTTGATGCCGCAAGACCAGAACTAGGTTCTGTTATAGGTCCTAGTGATGTACCAACTGAGGTAGAGGAAGAAACAACAAATGATACAACTAGTAGATTTTATGATTTACTTAGAGATGTTGATGAGCCACTTTGGAATGGTTGCGAGAGTCACACTATCTTGTCTGTAATTCTTTAACTACTGAATTTGAAGTTCGAGTATAATTTGAGTCAATCATGTTTTGACCATCAATGCTCTATTGTGAAGAGTATGTTGCCCAAAGATGAGAAATTGCCACAAAATTTCTATCGTACGAAGGTTACGGTCAATGCTTTAGGTATGGGGTATCAAAAGATAGATGCTTGTCCAAATCACTGCATGTTGTATTTCAAAGATCAAGAAAATAGTAGATCATGTTCGTCATGTGGGCATCCTCGGTTCAAGCCAAAGACAAGAGGCAATGGTAGCACAAAGTCAAAAGAAGTGTTATACAAGTCGCTCTGCTAGTTCTCTCACCCCTAGATTGCAACGATTGTATATGTTTTTGAGGATAGCTAAACACATGAGATGGCATGCAAATAAAGTTTGACATGATAAAGACAAGATCATGCATCTTGTTGAAGTGAAAGCTTGAAAGCACTTTGATCGTACTCATCAAACCTTCGCAATGGAAGTGATAAATGTTAATCTCGGTTTATATACAAATAAATTTAATCTATTTGGAGGTAGATCAACTCCATGCTCGTGTTGGTCAGTATTTGTCACCACATATAATCTTCCTCCAAACTTGTGTATGAAGCATCAAAATCTTTTCTTGTCTCTATTGATCTCTGGTCTGACCTCTCTGGGCCAAAATCTTGATGTATATTTAAGGTAATTGATTGATGAACTGAAAATAATGTGGGATGACGGTGTTCTCACGTACGATGCCCAAAAAAAAATAAAACTTCAATATGAAGGTTGTTGTTTTATGGACAATCAATGACTTCCCTATATATGGTATGTTATCTGGTTAGAGCACACATGAGAGGTTAGCATATCCGTACTGCATGGAGGATACAAAATCGTTTAGATTGACGCATGGAAGGAAGCTGCGCTGGTTTGATTGTCACCGTCAATTTTTACCCAGCGATCATTTGTTCTGACAACAAAAGAATGTGTTTTGAGCAGGCACAACTGAAATGGAAGGTCCACCAACAAGGTTGTCTGACATAGAGATTTTAAGAAGATTGTGATACTTTTCATGTGGACTGACAGATGCCTGTAGGCCAACACCCTTTATTGAATTTGGGAAGGATCACAATTGGACAAAGAAATCTATATTTTAAAAAATACCATATTGGCCAACCTTATTGATAAGACATAATTTGAATGTGATGCATGTGAAGAAAATGTGTTTGATAATGTATTCAATACAGTAATGAATGTCAAAGAGAAAACCAAGGATAATCCGAAGGCCCGTATGAATTTAAAAGTAATATGTAAAAGACCAGAATTGGAACTCAAATAGTACAATGGCAAAGTACTGAAACCAAATACAATGTACATGCTTTGACCAGATCAAGTAAAGCACGTATGTCAATGGTTGAGACAGTTGAGATTTCTTGATGAATACGTCTCTAACATTGCTCGAGCTGTGAAGATAGATGAGAGACAATTATATGGGTTGAAGAGCCGTGATTATCATATCATTATGCAACAGTTGATTCTCCTAGCATTCCATGATATGTTAGATAAACCTATATGGGGGTATTATCCAAGTTGAGTAGATTTTTTAAAACATTGTGTGCATCGGAAGTTGTAGTAACTGGGGAAAAGAATCTCGAGGATTTTGTTGTCACTACTATTTTTCAGCTAGAGAAGATACTTCTGCCATCATTTTTCGATGTTATGGAATATGTGATCATACATTTTCCATATGAACTTAGGGTTGGTGGTCTTGTGCAATATCGATGGATGTACCCATTTAAAAGGTATATATTTTTTTTATATTTTTCTCTTCAATGCTATTGAGAATTTATTGTATTACGAGATGTATATTGTTGACAGATACATGTTTGACCTTAAAAAAAAGGTTCAGAATAAAGCAATCAACTTCTTTGGCAGTTGCTGGTCAAGACTCTTGAAAGATCGAGAGCAAGATGCAACACAAATCTATATCCTTTTTAATTGTTCAGCGATCGACCCCTACATCAAGTAAGTATACTTAATATGTAACACTAAGTTCTATATGTGCATATATAGTTCGGTAACATAAATATTTGTTAAGTGCAGACGATTTGATCTAGAGTTGCGAAGAGAACTTCCACATCTCACTGATTTAGAAGTACAAAAAGAACATGAAAATAAGTTTGTGGTATGACTGAAAGAGTTGGCAAGGACGATGACATACATTATTTCTGTGTAAACAACAATAAGTTACTTAATTGGTCATGATCACAGTCATTATTTATGCTTGTAGGTCCGCCATGGTGATGTTAATGACCAAGGAATATGTGATTTACAAAATGGTCTTACCAAAGTTGTGCAATGTTACAATGAGTACATCATAAATGGTTATCGATTCCATACAAAAGACTACGATGTAAACAAGTCAATAGTGAATGTTAGGGGGCTTGAATGACCCAATAAACATATGTTTCTGGCAAATATGATTAGACAATATAAATTAGATATCTTATGTATTTTATAAACAAAAATAAAGGTTACAAGAACTACTTTTTTGAATAATATTTGGAGGGGTGTTCTTTCGAATTCATTCGGTCTATGAGGAGGTCGAGAGGAATATTGGTGACCTGGCTGGCATGCAGGGCAATGTTGTACAGAGGGGAAGATTCTCAATAACCATTATCTTTATTAAGACATCTCAAGAAAGCTTCATGCTTACTATAATGTATGATCCTACAACTTCACCTTTAAAGAGGATATTCACCCTGGGGCATGAATTTTGATAACTGGTGTATTGCAGGAGATTTTAATAGCTTTCTTTACTCCCATAAATCTAATCGAAAGCAAAGGTACACTAGTATTGAGGTAGTTCACCAATTTTATTGATGAATGTGACCTAGTAGATTTGCATATTTTGGGACTATTCACATGGTCAAATAAAAGAGATGAACATTGTATGAGAAAACTGAATAGGTTCCTAGTTTTGAGAGGGTGGTGAGAGTGCATGCACGATGAAAGGGTGCTAATGGGGTCAATCACAATTTGAGGCAATGCACCAATTATACTTGAATGGGGGGAGGGGGGTATGTGTGTGTCCAGTAAAACAATAAGGTGGCAGTTCAAAATGAAACTATATAGTGGATGTGTGAATATGATTTGATTGACAAGATTAGCGAATGGTAGAACGAACCACAAATGCTTTTTGGACAACACTAAGGATGGTTATGAAAATGGACCATGTAAGAAAAAAGCTAATTGAGTAGTTGAAAAGAGAGGAAGTTACAAGGTTCAAAAACATTAAGGTCTGGGATGAAGAGTTATTAAGGCTACAAGAAGACTTGGCCATCGAAGGATTGGCCCAAGGGAGGAAGAGGGAGGAAACAAGAGATATAGTTCTTGGTTGATAGTATATTGGAATGGATGTGAGACAAGAAATTTGATGGAAAGAAAGGTCTAAGGTTCATTGGATAAAGCACAGACAAAAATAATAAGTTCTTTCATTTATATGTATCAACTTGAAAAAGAAAAAACTTTCTTCACACAATGGAGATAAGAGGCTGATTTTATGAGAATGAGGACATTATAAGTGCAAGAGCACTTTTGAGACATATTCACATCTCCATTGGTTGACGAATCCTTTGATTTAAGGGAGACATGCATGGGCTCCTTTGATGCTAGGGCTTGAGCTTCTTTGACTGTATCATTTTTGTCGGATGAAATGAAATAAGTAACATGAGACACTACAAGAAAATTGTTAATTAGCGACGGAAATTTGCGACGGATTTTTTCCGTCGTAAATTTGCGACAGATTAGCTAGAGAAAACTAATTTCATGAATCCGTCACTAATTAGCGACGGATTAGCGATGAAAAACTTGCATCGCTAATCCGTCGCTACTTAGCGACGGATTAGCGACACCAATTATTTTGTCGCTAATCCTCAATATAAGAAACCATTTTAGCGACGGATTTAGCGAGGGAAAAATTCCCTCGCTAAATCCGTCGCTAATTAGCGACAGATTAGCGACGGAAATTTTCCGCCGCTAATCCGTCGCTAATTTTCGATTTAAACCGAGCGCGAAATTTTCCCTCTCCCCATTCGAAATTTAAACTTACCTCGCTCGATTTAAACCGACTTCGGATACTGAAGCAAGGTAACGAGAGAGAGAGAGAGAGAGAGAGAGAGAGAGAGAGAGAGAGAGAGAGAGAGAGAGAGAGAGAGAGAGAGAGAGAGACCCGGCTTCAGACTCATCGGTCTCGTCGGCGACAAGGAACTCCACGATGCCGAGTCGGAGGCGAGAGAAGAGGATGGGAGGGAGCTCATGATCGGCCTTCTTCTTGGGGTGGTTGGAGCGCTCGACCTCCTCGGCACCGAAAGCCGCATTGTAGAAGGCGACAACATCGGCTGGCCTCGGCGCCTGAACCACGAGCTTCGGCCTGAGCATCGAGAACTTCGCAGCGGATTCGCCGTCGCTCTCTGCTCCGCTCCCGTTCTGGTGTTCCCCTCCTTCCTGCGCCATCTCTCACTTTCCCCTTCCCCCGAATGCACGAAATGAAACCCTAGAAATGCAACCACAACGAAGAAGAGGTAAAGCGAATGCACGAAAATGAAGAAGAAGAAAAAAATACGAACTAAGCAAACGCCGGTTCATAGAGGACGGCGATGCCGGAGAGCACGCTACTTAGCGACGGATTTTTTTTTTATTTTGTTTTTAAAATTTAGCGACGAATTAGCGACGGATAATGTCCGTCGCTAATCTATCGCAAATTAGCGACGCCAATAACGACGGATAAGGTTTTTCGCTAATTAGCGAGCAAAAATTCGCGATGGACGCTGTCCATCGCTAATTCGTCGCTAATCCGTCGCTAAACAGTTTAGCGATGACTTAGCGACAAATTAGCTATGGATAGCGTCCGTCGCTAATCCACGATTTTCTTGTGGTGAGAACTTTCCAACAATAAGGCCTTGGGAGTAGATGAGTTTCTAATTGAATTTTTCAAGACAACTTGGCAAGCATGCAAGGATGATTTTATAGCAGTTTTAAATGACTTTCATGTGAATGCAAGCTTACCTAGCAGGGTGGAAAGAATCTATCATGGTATTGGTTCTTAAGGAGCGGCAGGCAAATGAGATTGATAATTTCAGACCAATTTCATTATTGGGGACACCTTTTAAGGTAATTACACGGGTATTGGTCATACACCTAAAATATGTGGTTTATAAAGTAGTGAGCCCGTCATAATGTGCTTTTATGCCAAAGCAAACAATTCATGAAGGGTGTCTTCTAAATCTGAAGCAGCAAAATTCAAAGAAATCATTTTTGCTTAAGTTGGAAATTCGAAAGACATTTGACTTGTTAACTTAGAACTTTCTTCTCAAAGTTTTGCATAAGGTGGGAGCTGGGGATAGATGGGTAAGATGGATAAGAGCAATACTAGAGTCTTCCTCGGTTTCATTTACATTAATATCCATCATAGACCTTTCTTTACGCCCATAAAGGTGTTAAGACAAAAGAACCCCATTTCTCTCATTCTCTTTATTATAGCCATGAAGGTGCTCAGTTCCTTATAAAGCAAGCCAACACTTGTGAGAAGTTCAAAGGGGTGAAATTACAAAGGCATGAAATCCTTCTCTTGCATTCTCTTTGTAGATAATGTCTTAATCTTTTGTGATGCTTTTGGATGAAATATGCAATGTTTGAGGCTTATTATATATTTTTTTTAAATTTCTGGGTTGACAGTGAATTTGAAGAAAAGTAGCTTAGTTCTATTAAATGATCGGGGCAAGAGCATGGAGGACACGAGGGTTTTTGATAGAAAGAGGAGGGAGTTACCTATGAATTACTTGAAAGATACCATTGCATAGAGGGGTGGCAAAAGCGAGTTTTTGGATAACAATAGTAAACAAAATATATAGTAAGGTAGAGTCTTGGAAGGCAAAGATACTATTAAAAGCTAGTAGATATATCTTGGTTAGGCATATCTTTGCCATGGTTTTTCAATACGTTATGGGGCTTTGTTCTATGCCTAAGTTGGTTCTTAAGAAGATCAACAAGGTACTCAAAAGGTTACTTTAGGAGGGCCATGAAGATAAGAAGCCTAAAGTTTATGAGGAGCAACTGCAAACTACATGATTGACCTAGGTTGAAAATTCTAAATGAAAGTCAGAGTTTGGTTTTGGAAGGAGCTACTAAATGAGTTGGAGTTTTTTATTTTCAGCATTAAGGTGAAGGTTGAAAATGAATGCAAGACTTCTCTTTGGAGGGATGCATGGCTTGTGGAGGTACCTTTATGACAGAAGTACACAGACCAAATATGTAGATGCATGCATGGGGATCAGAAGAGTAGGGAAGGCTTGGTGGAGTGAGCAACAATGGCAGCCCCATGTGAGACATCGCCACACCAACAGGACCTAACAACAGCTGCAATTGCTTATAGGTGAGTTGGAGGGTGTATGATTGTCGGAAGCACGAGAAAGATGGGATCTTCTTGGTGGCATCCTCTTATCATGTGTAGGGACCTTGTTCGGTTACTCGGTTGCGTAGCCACAGTATCTGGGAGGCGACATGCCTCCAAGATCAACACTTTTAGGGTGGGTGGTGCTACACGGGATAGCGACTATCGATTCCTACCTCAAACAGGGTGGCATTTGCTTGGCTAGCAAGTGTCGACTGTGTCAGCATGCTATTGAGACTACAACACATCTCTTTGTTGAATGTGAGTAAGTTTAGAAATTGCAAAGGTGGTCTTGGAATCATAGTCTGCCTGTGTATATTCGCAGCCCACATGACTTGTTCCTCCACCTTTGGCAAAGTAAGGAATGGTGGGGGGAGGGGTAAGAGGCTTTGATTGGAGGTGTTGGGTTGTCATCATGTGGAAGCAGGTCTGGATGCATAGAAACAAGGTTCTCTTTGAAGGTTCAGCCATAAATATAAAACTCATTCAACTTCGGGTCAACCGAGAGTGCAGAGAGTAGGAGAGGCTCAAAGTTGAACCCAGCCAAAACAACTTGCCTCATGTCATGCAGATTTAGGGGGGCTGCACGCCTTTTTCACAGGCCCCGGGTGATCTCATGACCCATTATTGGCCTGAAATTTTTACTTTGTACTACCTGATCATGTACTTCGTAAAGATTTTTATGAATAAATCTGAATTGCCTTTCCTCTAAAAAAAAGAGATAAGGGTCCTTTAATGATCACTGACCACACATTAATTTTCGTTTATCAGTTTTTATCAAATTTAGACGTGGAAAGTTGGAAACTCTGGTCACATGGTGAGTACCGAATCTGGATATGATTCGACATTCTATGGCCTACATTTAGTTAGATAGGTAATCTCCAAGACTTGTACATAGAAATAAGCTTACCGGGTTGGGTTATACCTAACTCCACCCGGATCCAATGTTAATTTGTCACTGAAGTTGGGATCCAGGTTTCGCCATAAAACCAACCATATCTCTTCAGGACCCGAAATTTTATATGGATGGTCTGTATCTAAATAATATGGATTGGATCTTGTTTTAACCCGGCTCAGAATCGATCCACTTGCACCCCTCCGCTCCTGTTCCCCATCGAATAGTATAAGAATCTTCAAATGATTTGGCAATGCGTAAGGCTCCATTATGAAAAGTGCACACGCAACTCGATCTCTCATGCGTAAAGTGAACGCAAAAAGAAAGTGGCGTACGTTATATGAAGATTAGTATCTGATTTTCGAGTACATGCAGAAGTCAAGCTCTTCAACATCTGCTGCCAGTTGTACAGAACCAGACGAGTTCTCGTGGCCAGATAGCATTTAGGACTTAACCTTTAAAGTTTCCAATGGGTCACGAAATTGGTCCACCAGGCATGCAAAAGCAATACGTTAGCGGAAAAGGCAACGGTTCTTATGAGAAAGATAACTACAAAATACACACCAAAACTTTTATCAAATATCTACAAACTAGTGGAAAGTTTAAGCAATTATTTTTTCTACCGTTGGAGTTAATGCTAAGTTTATTTAATGTTACCATACTATCCTCACAAATATGAAATGTATAAACTCTCCCTTATGTTTCATATAAAAATGAGAGATCAGATCAGATGATCTGTTCCATTACTTAATCCCACAAGATCCTTGTGTACATTGTGGATTGTGATGATGCCAAATCACTTGATCCTCTCTTGGGACGTTGCAAAATTTTGAACCCCATTGGCCATTGGTATAGGCAGGGGTGTAGCTAGGATTCATGTGTGTGTAGCAAAAAAAAAAAAAAAACTGTCCGGGGGGCGCCCCCGAAATTTTTTTTTTGAGATAAAATAAAAAATGGCTACAATTATTAATAAAAATCTATTTCATATGGACAAATCAAACTATTTGCTGCAGTCAGGGCTGGGCTAGGACTGGGCTACAAAAATGGATAAAAATCTATTTCATATGGAATCAGGGCTGGGCTTTTAAATTGTTTTTTTTTTTAACTGGGCCTAGGTAGTTGTATAATGTAGCCACCAGTAGGGTTTGTCTACTGAAAAGGAGGGAGGCCTTAATCCCTCAGTTAATTTGATCATTAAAAAATAAATAATTTATTGTTAGTATTAAACATTGCAGTGTTAAATAGCTTAACACAAAAGCACTAAACTTTTACCATAGTTAGCTTTTACTGCTGAAGCCAGGGGCGAAACTACATATTGCCCACCTTGACCTGAAAATCGCTAATAAGAGGGTGGGGAGTGCCCAACTGATGTACGTGCTTAAGTTTTATGCATCTAATACATGAAAAAAAATTATGTATGCACGTCATGCATTGAATCAATAGGAACGTGTGCAGAACCCTGCACACCAAGTGTTTGCCTAAATGCCTAAGAGAGGCTGCAAACACGAGCAACAAAAATGTACCTGGCTCCTGTGGTCTTGGTGTTCAAACGTGGCTCTAATACCACTGATAGCACCAGCTGGTGCCTAAAACTGATTTTTGGAATGTAGATGGCTTGCTTCTGGAGAGCTGTAAACATTGCACTTTATCCCTACGGTAGAGACCTTGGGCTGAATAAATTTGTTGTGTTGCCTTCTGCCCAGATCACCCACTCTTTTATCATGTTCCATTATCCAATGACCACCACCCATAACTGCATTCCAAGGGCCCATTAACTCTAGTGGTTCATTGGATTCTTGTGAGACCCAATAACCATTAGTTTAGACCCAAAACCTGGATCCATAATTTGGATCCAACACTTAGATCCATTCTTTGGATCCAACACAACCTAACTAAATGTTGTGCCCTTCCTAAAACCACCCATCAACCCTCTCTCAGCTGTCCATTGTGAGACACGCACACACACCTGTCACCTGTGCCTACCTTAATTTTGATTTCTGGAGTGAAGGCACCAAATTTTCAAGTGCTAAAGATTGTTGGAGCACGAAGTAGCTTTTAGTCCTCGATAGGTCATACCGCCTTAAACCAGGAAATGAGGACGAGGTTGGAAGAAAAGTAGTCTTAATTATTTTATAAGCACAAACAAGTAATTCTAATATAGAAGCTATGACACAGTGGCGTGTCCTTGGTGATACGAGCTAACATGTAGACATGGACACTGCACGTACAAACAATC
Source organism: Nuphar pumila (assembly GCF_984573655.1). Lineage (NCBI taxonomy): Eukaryota > Viridiplantae > Streptophyta > Magnoliopsida > Nymphaeales > Nymphaeaceae > Nuphar > Nuphar pumila. The sequence continues at coordinate 2,216,595 of NC_143249.1, read as the reverse complement.
TTTTCATATTATATGGGTTTATTTTAATAAGAAATCATTTTTTAACATTATAATATCAAACAATTATTTTTTTATTAAAAAATTATGTGTCCGCGTATTTATTTTCAAGAATAAATCGAACTTGCGAGCCAAACCCACATCATGCATCCTCATGTCCATGAAGGAGCATAGTGACAAAAATATATTTTTTTTGAAAAAAAAAACAAGCAAGAAATTGGTTAGCTGATATCTGCTGATAAAATGCTAAAAAATACATTTTTTGTTTTTTAGTTTCGTATTTTTTATTTATTTTAACTTTTCTTTTATATACAATTGTTTTTTCTAATTTTTAAAATATACAAGAAAAAATAAAAATTCAATTTATCACGAGAATTTGGCTGTCGAAATTTAATCCAATAAACGATTTGTCAGTGTGTCAGGGTCAGGGAGTGGCACCTTCAAGGCGGTTACCTCGTAAGGCTATTTTGCTTAACCTAGGTTAAAACGTTTGGTCAGCATTTTGCAAAATGTGAAAAGTTTGGATGAAAATAGTAATTAGCGTCAAAAATTAGGTGCTTATTTGAGAGTTACCCACAAAAGGAAAGGCGTGTAAATTGTCTGCTGGCAGATGGAAGTTACGATTAGTGGGCCACGCTTACGTCGGCACCAGTAATACAACGCCACGTGTCTTAAAAACACTCGTAGCAAGACGCGTGGGCCTGGCTGTAAAGAGCCCTGCCATGCGGGAGCATGTGCGCGTGGCACGAGAGAAAAAAAGGAAAGGGAAAGGGAGGGAAAACCCGAAGAAGGGAAAAAAGGGTGGAAAAGAGCATTCGCATTATTTCTTTTATTGTTCCTTCCTCTTTCTCTCTCGATCATTCTCTGCGATCTTCTCTCCTTTCCCTTTGCTCAGGTTGCGTGAGGATCGCTCTGTCGGGGCGCTGCTCCCGAGACACTGTCGAAAGGTTAGTTTGCTTGCTTCCTTGCGGTTCCATCACCTTCAATGTGATGAGGTTCTTGCGTGTTTGTTTAATCATGTAGAACAATGACTTTGCAGTGTTCTTTTCCGACGGAGAAAGGAAAGAACGGTGAGATTTGCGTTTTGTTGAGTGTGTTGTGCACTCTGAATTGCGTCTTGAATCGTTGTTTTATTGTCATGGGTGCGAAATCTTTAGTCTGATGATCCCTCTAGTAGCTGTTGCTTTGATTTGTTACATTTGTTTTTTTTTTTGTTGTAGAGTTTTAGTCGGTTGTGTTTTCAGTGGATTTTTGGGATCGATTATGGTTGTATTAGTTGTGAAGATTTCTGCAGATTGGATGCGACGAAGTTCGTCGCCGTCGGATAGCTGGTGGATGAATGTAAGAACGTTTTTCGTTTCTGTTTTCTTCGTCGGAAAAAAAATTCTGCTGTAGTGCGATCTTGAATTTGAGATTGGATGAGCCAGCTTGCCCCCTTGTTCGGTGTTGGCTTTTGGTTGTTTTCCAAAAATTTGGATGCTTTAGGTGAGGATTATGTTGAAGCTGGAACTTATAGGCCATTCAATTCCCTAAACTTGGATATCGTATAGCCATAATCTTGAATTCCGACCTGTTTGGCACGGAGTCAGAAACCTAGAATTAATGCTAATTCCAAATGGCCAAGTCGCGTGTGGTTGGAATTCCTGTTCTGGAATTAAAATTTCAAGCTAATCCATGGGGAACTCATTGTGCAATGAGGGTCGCATGGTTGTTCGGTTCCATTTTATCGTGTTGCATGGCTCCTCCATTTGTTTTCTTGGTATTGATTTCTGACATATGACCTTGCTACTGTTTCAACTATTAGAACATACCTCTCTTCTTTAGATTGGGCGCTTATGTAGAGTTCTGCATGCTACTGTCGAATCCAAGAGTGCAACCTCCTCTCTCTCCCCCACACCTCCTCTCCAAACAGAGGAAGAAAAAGAGAAAAGAGAAGATGAAGTGTGTATAATAAAAAGAAAAAAAGTGACTGAAAAAAAGATAAATCAAGGAAACAATGAACAGTTAACTAGATTGGTGTAGAATAGCTTAAGAAGTGATAAGAAGCATTCACACATAGTAACAGACGACTAACAATAGAAAACTTTCTTACAGAATCACTTAAATACCAAAATATAAGTGGAAAAAGAAAAAGCGATAATGTATACATTATTCCTCTAATCAGGCATCATAATCTACCATCATTTAATCAGTGTCGGAAGAAATGTGTCATCCTTAAAATAATTGTCACATTCCCCTGCTCCACCTCTGCGTTTCATGATTCTGTAAGATTAGAACCTTTCTGTCAACACTCACTGAACTATGATTGTTGTCTAGCATAACATGCTTCTTGTAGCTTACCGTTGAGGATATTCAATTGGGAAGTGAATATATGCCTGTGATCTGCAACAGCTCTTGTTTTGTCTCTTCTTTTTTTTTCTAGGGTTCTTATATTTGTTCTGTTATGCAGAATCTTACTTTGTCCACTTCACAGAATTCTGATATGGTGCTGAGGATGTGCTGAGCAATGAGCATTACAGCACGTGGCTCATGAGATATGATCTCTGAACAATGTTAAGTGGATGCTATTGTACATGATGAGGATCAACTTATTTGTCCAATTTGAACAGAGATGAATGTCTCTTCTCTTTTAACTTCTGCTGGCATCAATATAGCTCTTTGTGCACTGCTTTTGTCACTGTACTCCATCTTGAGAAAACAACCAGGCAACGTCAGTGTTTATTTTGCACGTAGGATTGCTCAGGAGCACATTAAGAACCAAGATTCTTTTAGTTTTGAACGGTTGGTGCCTTCTCCTAGCTGGATTGTGAAGGCATGGGAGTCATCAGAAGATGAGATCTTGTCAGTTGCTGGGGTGGATGCTGTAGTCTTCCTCAGAATCCTTGTCTTTAGGCAAGTTGAATGCTTTCGTACTCTGTTGAAAGGAGTTTTTTCTTTTTACGTGCCTTTATGTGTTACTCTTTCCCTGTAATGTGTCTTGCTACTTTCTCACAATTTTGTGCTACCATCATAATTTGACTTTCACGTGATGAGTTTTATAATGGCGATGAATTGCATTGCTTCAGATCATCATTAGTATGTGAAGAGTTGATGAATGAATTCAGACACATTGGGAAGAAAAAGAAGCAAGTGTACTATTTTTCAGTTAAGGAACTATGGAAGGAGCATAATTTGATGCTTTGGTGTGACTTGTGTAAGTGTGTGTCTAGGAGTACCAAGGCGATGTATGATATCATGATGGCATAATGAGGTCACTGATTAAGTTGACAAGCAGAAGTGCTCTAGTAGTGACATTACCATATATGCTGAGTAACGATCAGTCTTGGATGTGTTGCCAACTGTTTTTTTTTTTTTGAAGTCTCTGTGGAAGAAATGTTTTCTTCTTGCAACTTTGTATCTTCTCATGGGCTTTTTAGGAGTTCAAGTTTGAATGCCCTACTGGCATACCATAGTCAAACATTTTTTATTTGTAATGAGTCACTATAATGGCTTCTTGTTTTCTCATACTGCTTTCTCTGGGTAGGTAAGCTAAAGCAATTTGTCTACTTATGGGAGCTTCATTGTCCTATCTTAATTAGTGAAGCAGATTCTTTGGTTAAAGGAAAATGCAGTGGTCTTAAGCCTCTTACATTTTGTACCCATATCTCTGGTCATGGTTGCATATTCTAATGTAGAGATGGATTTAGCTGCATGCCAGTGAATCATGTTCCAGTATTTACTTTTCTTCTTTAGTTACCGAATTATCTGCTTTCAGATGAGCACCATGGATACCAGTCAAGCGTCCTGGGGTCTATCTGGTTCATAGTTAGATGATTCTATCCTAATAGTTCAAATTTCTCCACCTTAACATAGCAGATCATTGAGCACCTAGTGATTCACGCCACTGGCAATTATGTCCTCATTTGAGATGATGTCACATGGATACGGCCATCTTTGTGAAGTTTCCAATATGACTAACATATAAGGGACACAGAACCGGAGTCAAATTGAAGTATCCCTGTGAAATGTTAACGGAGATCAATGTGTGTTGCTAATAATGGATGGTTGCATGATCTACCCCATATAGGGCTATCACTGTTATTCTCATGGGTCTACACTAGCATTTGATAATCAGAGCTTCATCTCCTTATGTAATTTGATTAGCATGCTAATTTCCAACACATAAAAGTTGTGGTTTGCACTATGTTTTTGTGTGGAAGAAAATTGAGTATAAGCATTAAAGCCTCAATTTATTAGCTATGAAAACCATTTGATGGTTGTTTTTCTGAAATCTCCTGTAAACATTGTTGGAATATCAGGACAAAGCTGTACATGTTTTTCCCTATGTAATCTGATACTGTGGTAATGTAGTACGCATATAATTTTATGTTTCTTGCTTCATTCATATGCCTTTCTGGTTTTCCTGTCATATGCATCGTATTTCATATGGAAAGGTACCATATTAAATTTTATTTTTGTTGGGAAGATGGGGGCTGCCCCTGGTTGGGACCTGAGATTTTGTACAAATGTGTGAATAGGTACTTTAAACGTTTCACTTGCCATAAGTATGGGATGCTTGCTTGAGTTCATTTGACTTGTGAATGCTAGTTTTCTTGTCTTTGCTATCATCAATTCCTCGGAAAATATTGTAGGTGTCCCATGCTTAATAGGATATTGCAGTTGGTGGTTATGTTTGATATGGTTGCTCATGATATTGTTTGCTGATCTGGTGCACTTAGCATTCGAGTGTATAAACTCATTTTGATAAATTCCTTGAAAATTATACTAGGTGGTATCAAGCTATTATCAGTACAAAAGGAAAATTATGTTTATTTTTCTATGACACATTTTGCTTAACAATCATATGCTTATAGGATTTTCTTGCTGCCACTTTCCCATTACTCTTGTCTCCAGAATAATGATTTTCATCTTTGAGAATTTGGCTGTTGATTCTGCTGGAAGTTGTAACTTCAACAACATCTTAGTTTTTCCTCAAAAAAATTTTGAGTGCATGTTTGATTCATGAAGTTGGTTTTTCCATCATATATAAAAAAACTCTTGTTATATGTGGAAATATGTTATATTAAAGATTATTTTTTTACATAAATTTGGAATTAACAGTTGCATTTGAACTCTAGGCTTCCAAGTGGGCAAAGCCACATTGGCAAAAGGTTGGCTTGCCTGGTTCGAGAGAGCATTTTGAGCCCTTTTGTCAGATAGTGAACTCAGCATTTACAGAAAATGAGGGAAGCGCTATGATCAAACACAAATTCAAAAAGCTGTTGGATAGAGTTGGATTAGACACAGAAATTATTAAAGGGGGAAGAGATGTCTATCTCAAATTTAAGAAACTATTAAAAATATTATGATAATGAATAATTAAGTTGTCTTAACAAACTTGCAGTGTTATAATTGTTATTTTTATTTGCTCTGATAGATGTACTAGTTTTGTTCTTTCATTGTATTACTTACTATTTGAGATATTTTCTTGAATTATTCAATCATTGTACTGCAATTTCTCCTTCAAGAATTTATTGACTATACAGACTAATTGCAAAATTTGAAACTTCATCATTTTTAAATACAAGTATACATTCTTATCGTTTCCATCTTAAGTGTCTTATAGTTTAGAAATGATAAATACTTCTTAAAATGATTCCTTATTGGTTTTATTCCTTATGGTCTTAAAAATTCTTTTTTGGCTTATCAAGGATTTGCTGAATTCTGCAGCATTCGAATATTCTCTATTGCTGCGATCATCTGCATGTTTGTGTTGCTTCCACTAAATTATCATGGACAAGAGATGCATCACCTACATATCAAGCACATTTCTTCAATGTCTCTGGACATGTTTACCATTGGAAATGTTAAGGCAGGATTTAGATGGTAAACTCTAATTTTTCCTTGCAAGTGTATACTATTAAATATAGCTGCATGTCTGATGATCATTGCATTGTCTGTCTCGACAGGAACATAGTAGTGCATTCTCTCACAAAGCAGTCATTGTGTATTGTTTGTAATGAATTGGACAGAACTATCCTCGTAAAATGCCTTCCTGAACTTGTTGTGGGTGAAATAATTAGAAATCTGCTACAAGTTAGTTCATCTGTTAGTTGTAACTTAGGTGCTATAATTTTTCCTATTGCTGTGGTATATATTTTTGCATATTGTTGCCATAGCTGCTACTGCTTCTGATGTTGTTATTTAAGGTTTTATCATGAACCATGAATATCTTCATAGTATCTAGGATCAGGACCGAGATCTATCTATTTTTGGTTACTATAATGTTCCTGGAAAAGACACTCATGCAGTAGTTAGAAACAACTTGCTCTTGTGGTGTCAACTACAGGGTGTGAAGACAGGTAAAAGGGCTACAATTTTAGTGGAGATTTCATTAGATAGGCTTCGTGCTCTTCTTTTGTGTCAAAATAAGTTGACTATAGCTATTGTGAAGAAACTCACACAATTACTGCAATAAGAGATTACTCAGTAGTTGCATGCGAACATGTGTGTTAAAATTTTTGCATCTGAACTTTGTATCTCAATGTAGCAAAGTTTTTTGTGAATATGGGCATCATTAAATGTTGCACCATGATTGTGATGAAGCAAGGTAGGCCATATTGTCCTGGTAGTAAGTGGCCGGTATAAAAAGGGTGACCACTATAGGCAAGACTGCTAGTTGATATGTATCTTCATATATATGTAACGTTGCTGCAGTTTTCTTGTTCTTCAAATCATGTTCCTCCTTCCGTATCTAAAACTGACAACCAAGATGCTCCTGATGTTGCTAATGCACATTCCGCCAATGCAGGGCTTAATGCAGTCACATTTTAACTCTCTTTTTTTTTCATATTGGTTGTTGGTTTTTCTTTTTCCAATTCCATTATGCTTTCTTACAAGTTGCAATAATTGTTTGTTGACTTTCTTCTACCCTGTTCAGATTTTATTTAATAAAATCATCTCTAAATGTTCGTGGTTATTCTGCTTATAGAAATAGACTCATGCAATTAATAATGATTTCTGTTGCAGGCTATGGGTTCACTGCCTTGCACTTTACATCATATCTTTTTCAGCTTGCATTCTTCTTTACTTTGTAAGAATCCTTTTTCTTTTCCCTTTTCGTGGCAATTCACTCATCTTGTTTCTTAGGTTCTTTATTTGTTCAAATGAGCTGCATCTATCATAAACATATAAATTTGTTGATGTTATATACTTTTTCAGGAATACAAGAGCATTTCTAAATTGAGGCTTGCACATCTCATTGGATCTCTGCCAAATCCCAGTCATTTTACTGTCCTTTTACGGGCAATACCCAGACATGGAGAAGAATGCCTCAGTGATACCGTGAAGCATTTCTTCACAAACTATCATTCATCAAGTTACCTAACACATCAGATGATTTATCGGGCAGGAAAGGTTCAGAAGCTGATGGTGAGTTTATATTGTTTCACTCTTATGTCGCTTACATTGTAAAATTTCACTTTAATCATTTTTACTGTGTGCTTTATTTACGTGTTCATACTTAATGTTTTCATCCTTGAGTCACTAACAATATTGACTTGTCAAAATTAAAAGCATTGAATTTGATCTTTCTGAGAGTTAGAAAGGAAACAATGTAAACACTATTTATGGACTGAACTTGTCATTTCTGCAATTTTGAGGAAAAATAATGTTCTTGAAAATGAATGAAAAAGTTAGAATAAAAATGGTGGAATTCATTCTACTCGGTAGGGTTATGTAGATATACTGCAAAAGCTTAGAACTTGACATGTAATTAAACTTCTTGACCATCTTCTTGCTGTCCTTATCTTAATCAGCTAAAAAGTCGGTGGTGGATTGGATAGCCTTTTCGTGGTCATCTTTTGGTAGCAAGGTCACCTTTTGTTTTCCTTGGTTCTTCTTTTCTGTCACTGGGTTTGACCTATTCTCTATAGTAGACTCTATAGTATTTTTTTATGCTTTTTTGTTCTTTATGAGCCAAGGAACCTTTTTGAAGATAGGTAAAGGTAGGGGAGCCTCGCCTGTGCCATAGCTCCGCTTGAGCTCCTTATACTAGGCTTGAGCTTCGGCCAAGCTCAAAAGGTTATGTTTGAATGGGGTTTGATTGAACTCAAGGGAAACTGAAGCCTTAAATTGCTGAATTGAAATCTTCTTCTTTTATTTCTTTAAATTGTTATTTAATGTGGAGGAAGAATGTGAAAATTGTACCTGACATCCCAGATGTGAATTGGTATTCCACTACTCTCTCTCTCTCTCTCTCTGTACAGACTATATGCTGATATGCATAACAATGTATAATTAAATGTAATTGTATAATTGTTTGTTAGGTGTATGTATGCCACTCCACATATTTAATTGGTCTGAAGACTGACAACGCAGCCCGTGTAAGTGAAAAAGGTGCATAGGATCTGACTCGATCCATGTACCCGATCCATGTAACTTGTAACTATTTTTACATTTATCGGGTCTGGATACACCAGACCCGGACCCATACTGTAATGTAACTTAAATATACAAGTTAGGTCACGATTTCATTTTACTGAAATCGTGACAGCCGTAATTGATCTCTCTCTCCCTCTCTCTCTCAACGCAGGTGCAGAGGAAAACTTTCATGGTATCAGAGCTTAGATCCATCTAGGGGTTGAGGAGGATTCCAAAGGTGCGACATATCAAAGGTTTGAGGTTTCTTTCATCTTCCATCTTCCATCTTCTTTTCTTCTTTAGTTTTCTTCTCTCTACCTCCATTCTCAATCTCCATCTCTCGTTTTCCCCTTTTCTGTTTTTCTCCAGTCTTTTCTTTTCCTTTAGTGGATTCACGCCTCACGTGAATTCCTAAGCTGTTCACGAAGAGCTCACGTGAATCCTGGTTCACGGTAATCCTGTACATCAAGAAAACTGGGCTGGATCCCACTTCTGACACCAGCCTGTTTCACGTGAATCCCTTTTCTGCGTATCCCTTCAATTTTTTTCTTCTCTTTTCTGCGTATCCCTTCTTATATTGGGTTGGATATCGGGCAGATCTGCGACATCAAATCTGGGATTCTAAACCCCTTTGATGTCCAGCCTGCTGTGTGACAATCTCTTTTGATTCGACTCTCAGAACCCCTTTCTCGTATCATATTTCCTTCTGACTGTTACGAGTGGGATCCACATTGAAAATACAGTCTGTTTTTTAAAATACAGTCTGTTTTTTTTCTCTCTTTCCTCATTGCTTCCACATTGAAAATACAGTTTGATTTTCTTTCCATTGCTTAAATATCCGACCTTTCAAAAGTAGAAAAGAAAACTCAGTCTTGGAATACAACCTGAATTTCTTCTGACAGCCTCTGGTCGCCGATTTTTGAGTTTCTCAGCCGTAAAAAAAAAAAGGGACGATCAACAAACATCTCTGGCTGCAGACTGAACACTCTGTGGATACTCTGGTAACACAAAAAGGGTTCCTTTTCTTGTTAAAACTCTTCCTCATGGATATTCATTCCTCTTCATCCAATCTTTCTTCAAGTTTTCTCACTCAACTCGTTTCTGAAAAGTTAACTACCTCAAACTTCTTGATTTGGAAGAGACAAATCATTCCTTTTATAAGGAGTCAAGGTCTCTTAGGTCACCTTGATGGAACCACTCCCGCTCCACTCGAATTTGTTACGAGAGAAGAAAAAGATGACAAAGGAGTAAGTTCAATTGTGTATGTCAAGAATGTAGAGTACCTCAACTGGGAAAGGAAAAATCAGTCGGTGGTTGCATATATCACTTCCACCTTGTCCCAAGAGGTCCTTGTTGCAATTCCCGATAATTGTACTGCTCTGCAACAACAACAACAACAACAACAACTACGCCTTCATCCCAAAACAATTGGGGTCAGCGATATGAACCAAAAAAGAAATTCATTTTGGGTCTTCCACATGAATCCTTTTCCTCCAATCATTTCTATCCAACGCCATGTCCTCGGTGAGGTTCAAAGCATTCATATCCTTTCCTATCATCTCCATCCAAGTCTTCCTAGGCCTACCCCGACCTCTTTTAACTAATATATTTTCCCATTTCTCCAACCTTCTAACTGGAGCATCATTAGGCCTTCGCCGAATATGTCCAAACCACCGTAAACGATTCTCTCGCATCTTATTTTCAATGGGTGCAACACCTACCTTCTTACGTATCTCTTCGTTCCGAATCTTATCTTTTATTGTATTTCCACACATCCATCTAAGCATCCGCATCTCAGCTACACTCATTTTTTGAATATGATGTCTCTTGGCAGCCCAACATTCCGTACCATATAGTAAAGCGGGTCTAATAGTCGTCCTATAAAACTTTCCCTTCAACCGCAATGGCATTCTACAATCGCACAGCACTCCAGTAGCACTTTTCCATTTCATCCACCCAACCTTTATCCTATGATTTACATCTCCATCAATTTCTCCATACTTTTGAATGATGGATCCCAAATATTTGAAATAATCATTCACCGGTATATCTTGCTCACCAAGCTTCACTACACTCCCATCACTACTTCGTTGCTTACTAAACCGACATTCCATATATTCAGTCTTACTCTTACTCAACTTAAAACCTCTAGCTTCCAATGTCTGTCTCCATAATTCTAACTTAGCATTAACCCCAGCTCTAGACTCATCAATCAAAACAATATCATCAGCAAACAACATACACCACGGTACATTTTCTTGAATTGATCTCGTAAGCTCATCCATCACTATCGCAAATAGGAAAGGGCTTAAAGCAGATCCTTGATGTAACCCAACCGTTATCGGAAAATTGGTTGTCACCCCTCCACAAGTGCGGACATTGGTTACTACTCCTTCATACATATCTTTAATTATACTAATGTACTTGAGAGACACACCTTTCTTCATCATTGTCCACCAGAGAACGTCCCTAGGTACTCTATCGTATGCCTTCTCTAAATCAATAAAAACCATATGCAAATCTTTGTTCCTCTCTCTATATCTTTCAATAAGTTGTCTAAGAAGATGTATAGCTTCCATAGTTGATCTTCCAGGCATAAAACCAAATTGATTCTCCGATACCATGACAACCTTCCTCAACCTAGACTCAATCACCCTCTCCCAAAGTTTCATAGTATGACTCATGAGTTTTATACCACGATAGTTTATGCAATCTTGTATATCACCCTTATTCTTATATAAAGGCACCAAAGTACTCTTCCTCCACTCATTAGGCATCTTATTTGTTCGCCAAATCAAGTTAAAAAGATTTGTCAACCATTCTAAACCTTTCTCTCCCAAGCATTTCCAAGCCTCGATAGGTATACCATCTGGGCCAACGGCCCTTCTTGATTTCATTTTCTTCAAAGCCTCTGCAATTTCTTTCTTTTGAATCTTGCGCATGAAGTCACGATTTATCTCATGAAAAGGAATGGAGAAGTCTCCAAGATCTTGAGCATGACTATCATTAAATAGCTTATCAAAATAATCTTTCCATCTCTCCTTAATCTCCTCATCTTTGACTAAAACCCTTTGCGTTTCATCTTTGATACATCTAACCATACCCAAATCCTTCGATTTCCTATCTCTCATCTTTGCAAGCCTATAAATATCCTTCTCGCCTTCTTTGGTATCCAACTTGTCATAAACCTCCTTATATACCTTAGCCCTCGCGTTTCGAACAACTTTTTTAGCTTCCTTCTTTGCTATCATATACTTCTCCAAATTCTCATTATCACGACTCTTACTTAGATTTCTATAACACTCTCTTTTAACCTTAATAGCTAATTTGACATCCTCGTTCCACCATAATGTATCCTTACCTAGTGGTGCACCGCCTTTAGACTCACCCAATACCTCCTTAGCTACTTTTCTCATACCACCCGCTATCTTATTCCACATTGATTCTGAATCCTCCTCGAGACACCAATCAACTTCCTTAACTACCTGCTCTACAAACATTCCTTGTTTAGCTCCTTTCAGTGCCCACCACTTAATTCTAGGATCTATCCTATGTCTATCCCTTTTGCGGCATTGTCTAATTCTAAGATCTAAAATTAAGACTCTATGTTGTGTAGCTACACTTTCTCCTGGTATAACCTTACAATCGATGCAACAACTCCTATCTCTCTTTCTAAGTAGGAAAAAATCTATCTGACTCGTATTAACCCCACTTTTAAATGTTACTAGGTGAGACTCCCTCTTCCTAAACCAAGTGTTTGCTAAGATCATATCATAGGACAAACAAAAATCTAAAATCCTTTCTCCACTTTCATTTCTTTCTCCTATACCATAGCCTCCATGGATATTCTCAAATCCATCCCTACTAATGCCTACATGTCCATTAAGGTCACCGCCGATGAAAAGCTTTTCTCCATAAGATGTCTCTTGTACTACTCCATCTAAATCTTCCCAAAATTGATGCTTAATGGAATCATCTAAACCTACTTGAGGTGCATAAACACTAATAATATTAATAATATCCGTACCTAATACTAATTTAATAAGTAAAATTCTATCACCCTTCCTACGGACCTCAACTACATTATCTATAAACTGACGACTCATAACAATCCCTACTCCATTTCTACTCCTATTTATTCCTGTATACCAAATCTTATATCCCCAAGGTTCTATCACTTTAGCTTTCTCACCTACCCATTTGGTCTCTTGAAGACATAAAATATCAATCTTTCTCCTACACATAACATCTACTAACTCTACCAACTTACCAGTTAAAGACCCTATGTTCCAAGTGGCTAACCTAATTTTATGGTCTTGGACTAACTTCTTTACCCCCACCCGTCCCACAAAGTGAGGGAACCCTTGCCTATTTGACACCACACCCGGGCGCCGGTGTGACGCGTCGCTTCTGGGCGACGACCTAGCAACCCTTGCACATTTATCACTGCCTCCGGGCCTAGAGAGTACAGCGCGTCGCTCAGTAGGGAACGCCCCAACGAAATTCTCATATTGGTTCATTTTCATAGGATATGACAAAGTTTTTATGCTGGCTGTCACAGGCCTACCGCAACCCTCCTCCTTTATCCGGGCTTGGGACCGGTAGTGTATAACTACACAGGCGGAGTTATTGTACTGCTCTGCAACTTTGGGAAAAATTGGTTCAAACATATTCACAAGTTTCGCAGGCACGAATGGTTTTTCTCAAGAGGGAATTTCAAATGCTGAGAAAAGATTCCATGACCATCATGGAATATCTGAACAAGATGAAGACTATCACAGACCAACTTGCAGTTATAGGGTGCGTGGTGAGTGACAGCGATATGGCACAACAGACTCTGAGTGGATTGGGATCCGACTACAATATGATCGTCACTTCACTATTGTGTCTCCCTGCTCTTCCTACCTTTGATGAGTTGCGAGCAAAATTGATTAAGTATGAGATGACTCTGAAAGGGTTCTCTGAGGAATCTCACATTCACACAAATTCTCAGGAAGTTTTTGCCACAGGAATGACTTATGGTAGAGGACGAGGACGAGGAGGACAAGGGCGAAGTGGACACGGAGGGCGTGGTCTGCTTCCCACTCCAAATACGTTCGCTCATGCGCAGGGATCAAGATCTATTCCTACTTGCTTCCTTTGTAACAAAAATGGGCATATCAAAGCGAATTGTTGGCATAATTCAGAGAATAAAGGAAAGGGTCCACAGACAGAAAACAAAAGGAAGTTCTCAAATAATGGAGAGATTAAAGATCTGCTGATATCTGCGTTGTCAGAGTTGAAATTGAAGCAGAGTGATGAAGGCACTTGGTTTGTCGACTCAGGGGCAACCACTCATGTGACAGGTGATGCAGGTAAGATTTCTAATCTCATTCCTTATTTTGGAAAAAGTAAGATTGTCACTGGAGATGGATCCCACCATCCTGTTTCTCATGTTGAAAAAACTGTCATTCCCATGTTATATTCCACTCGTACTCTTTCAGACGTTCTTCATGCCCCTGACATTAAGAAAAATATTGTCTCTGTTTCCAAACTTATTGATGATAATAATGCTTCAGTTGAATTCACTCCCTTCTTTGTGCAGGTCAAGGACCTACGCACGAGGGAAATATTCGCTGAAGGAAAGAGACGAGGCAATATGTATGTCTTTGAAGAAGCTCATTGTCATGCTGTTCGCCCTGTCCACCTGAATTCAAAGCCCTCATTAGAGTCGTGTTTATCCTCTTCTGCTAATGTTTTTAGTATTTCTGAATGTAATAAGTCATTCTTATGGCATAGTCGGTTAGCATATTGTGGGAGTCATTTTATTGAGAAACTTGTATCTAATAATCTCATTCCAAAAGAAAGTCTCAATAGGGATGAGAACAGTCACATATGTTCCAATTGTCTTTCCTGCAAGAGTCATGTATTGCCTTTTCATTCCATTAATAAGAGAGCTTCAAAACCTTTTGAGATAATCTGTTCTGATGTATGGGGACCCGCCCCAATTGCCTCTGGATCTGGAAGTAAATACTATCTAATATTTGTTGATAACTATTCTCAATACACTTGGATATATTTCATAAAAAATAAGTCGGAAGTCTTCTCTTTGTTTCAAAATTTTCTTTCCCTTGTCAATTCAATTTTTCCAATGTGATGGAGGTGGGGAATTCTCATCCCGTGATTTTATTTCTTTTCTTCAAAATAACGGAATAGGAAGAAGGGTGTCCTGTCCTCACACCCCTCAACAAAATGGAATTGCTGAATGAAAACACAGGCATATCGTTGAAAGTGCCATGAGTATGCTCCATGACAACAATCTTCCCATCAACCTATGGACAAAAGCTTTCCATTCAACCGTGCATGTGATAAATAGATTGCCTATGATTGTTTTGGAAAATAAGTCTCCTTATCACTGTCTTTTTGGAACTCATTCTAGTTATTATGATCTGCGTGTTTTTGGATGTGTCTGCTATGTGCATATCGATCAGTCTCTGAGAAACAAGTTTCAAGACAAGGCCCAAAAGTGCAGATTTATGGGATATGCAGATGATTACAAAGGATATAGGTGTTATGATCCTACCAACAAACGCATTAGAACCTCAAGAAACGTTGTCTTTGATGAACAAAATTTTGATCACGGAGCTGACACAACGAATATGCCAACTGAAATTTACTATCCTTGGCTGAGCTCAGAACTTTTTGCCGGCTCCAATGAAGCATGTTCCTCAGATTGTGTGCAACAAGAATGAGAGGTGTTTGAGAACACTGGGACGTCGGGGTCACAGAATGCAGAGGAAGTACCGGGCAGATACAAAGGCATTGTCTATTCTAGACAGAGACCGACAACATCAAGCCATTCAGATCATGTCTCAGTCGCCAATTCTGCACCTTCTCATACTCTTGCAGCCAGAAAATCAAATCGCATACGACATCCTATTGACAGGTGGGTTAGTTATAACAACTTCTTGGATCTTCAATTGTTTTTAATTGCCATCAATAAGGACGAAGAGCCCATCATGTATTATCAGGCAACCGCTTCTATGAAATGGGTAGAAGCCATGAATGATGAAATGCAAGCCTTGCATGAATGTAGAACATGGGAAGTTGTTTCCAGACCACCTGATAAAAATGTTGTCGGATGCAAATGGGTCTACAAAATCAAGTACAAACCAGATGGAACCATTGAACGATATAAGGCCAGGCTTGTAGCAAAAGGATTCACCCAAGAAGCAGGGCAAGACTATGATGAGACTTTTAGTCCGGTTGTAAGAATGGGAACGATTCGAATCATCATCTCCCTGGCTGTTGAACATGGATGGAAGTTGAGTCAGCTTGATGTAAAAAATGCATTCTTACATGGGAATTTGAAGAAGGAAGTATACATGGAACAACCCCCTGGATATCAAGAACAAAATTGTAAAACCCATGTATGCAAGCTAAAAAGAGCCATCTACGGCCTGAAGCAAGCATCTCGCTCTTGGTTTGATAGCTTCTCGCTAGAGATTTAGAAGCATGGATTTTCACATTCCATGCTGGACCACTCATTATTTATTTTTAAAAGCCCGCCTGTGACCACTCTATTATTAATTTATGTCGATGATATCATCATCACAGGAAACTCTGCGGACCATATCCAAGAAATAAAAGACTTATTAGGTCAAAGGTTCAAAATGAAAGATCTTGGAGTTCTACGCTGTTTTCTTGGTGTAGAAGTTGATAACCAGGCTCATGGCTTGACACTCACTCAACACAAGTACACCGTAGACGTTCTCAGCAAGGCAGGCATGAAAGACTGCAAACCTCTGGGAACTCCGAGTGTACTTCATCATAAACTTAGCGCTCATGATGGAGATCTGTGTGATGACCCCACCAGGTATTGTAGCATAATAGGAATGCTACAATACCTCACATTCACTAGACGTGATATTGTTTATTCAGTCAATCAAGTGTCTCAATTTATGCATGCGCCACGTACTGGACATATGAAAACAGTCAAGAGGATCCTTCGATATCTGAAAGGGACTATTGGAGATTGATTGATATATTTACCACAGTCATATGGCCAAGACGAGCATGAAATTACTGTATATTGTGATGCAGACTGGGCAGGAGATCCTGACGAATGAAGATCTACATCAGGATATTGTGCCTTCATTGGAAGAAATTTAGTCTCTTGGAGCAGTAGAAAACAAAAAACTATCGCTAGATCAAGCACTGAGGCTGAATATAGATCCATGGCTGCTGCCACTGCCGAAGTCACATGAATCAGGCATCTTCTAACTGAAGTAGGAGAAAAGATCTCCCACACTACCTTGCTCTGTGACAATCAAAGTGCCATCAACATGTCTTTCAATACGGTACATCACAGTCGTGCCAAGCACATTGAGATCGACCAACATTTTGTGAGACAGAAGGTTGAAGAAAAAGAGATTGAGCCTGAGTTTGTCAGTACTGAAAGACAGGTTGCAAACATATTTACCAAAGGGTTAACCAAGGACCGCTTTTGGATGCTTAAAAGCAAGTTGTTCATGGATCAAAACCATAATCAACTTGAGGGGGGTGAAAAAGGTGCATAGGATCTGACCCGATCCATGTACCCGATCCATGTACCCGATCCATGTAACTTGTAACTATTTTTACATTTATCGGGTCTGGATACACCAGACCCGGACCCATACTGTAATGTAACTTAAATATACAAGTTAGGTCACGA
Source organism: Nuphar pumila (assembly GCF_984573655.1). Taxonomy (NCBI): domain Eukaryota; kingdom Viridiplantae; phylum Streptophyta; class Magnoliopsida; order Nymphaeales; family Nymphaeaceae; genus Nuphar; species Nuphar pumila. The sequence continues at coordinate 2,199,503 of NC_143249.1, read as the reverse complement.
TTTCATTTTACTGAAATCGTGACAGCCGTAATTGATCTCTCTCTCCCTCTCTCTCTTCTCTTTCTCAACGCAGGTGCAGAGGAAAACTTTCAGTAAGCTCGTGGTCGGCTTACTTACAAGACAATATTTAAAGTTGATCACAAACTTGGCTTATTATTACATAAATGAATATGAGCTGAACCCAACCTCTATGTGTATGCACATGTGCATGTAATGAAGTACAAGAACAAGAGCCACGAAGGGCATACAATAGCATAAACACAATGTGCACAGGCACGTGAACTATGGTACAATACAAAGAGCCAACAAAGGCTAAAGAGAGCACAAAATATAAAAATAATCTCTTTATTGAGCAAATGCTTAAGCACCAAGCATTAAAGAATAGGGAGGGAACACACCCCTATATATACAACTAAAAGAGAGTAGAGGGGGACCATTGGGAGCTCCCAATAGAGTCGTTGATAGCTCCCAATGACTCTACAGTCAATTTGACCATAGAGCTGACCGTAGAGCCCCCAATGGTATTTTACAAAAAGGATAATAAAATAAATAAATAAATAAATAAATAAAAACTGTTTATTACATATTATGAAAAGACAAAAATACCCCTATAGGGTATTTACCTATATAATTAAATATATGTATATATAGATATATATGTACATGTATACATATATTTTAACCCTCTCTCTCAAACTTACAATGAAAGAACCAAAAGTTTGTTAAGGAGAAACATAAAATGAGACGCAGGAAGAGCTTTGGTGAAAAAATCTGCAAGTTGGTACTTTGATGTGACATACAACATAATAGTTCATCTCTGATATTCATCTCTGACATAATGGCAATCCATCTCAATGTGTTTGGTACGCTCGTGGGAGGTGTGGTTGCTTGCAATGTAGATTGCACTCTTATTATCACAACACAAATTCGAAGAAATTGCGATGATTACTCCCATATCTTTGAGAAGACTTTGTAACTATATAAGTTCCATTATTATTGTGGCCATTGCCCGATATACAGCTTCGGTTGAGGACAAATATACATTTTGCTGCTTATTGCACCTCCATGAAATTAGAGAATCTCCTAAAAACATAGAAAAACTTATAGTTGAGATTTTATCATTGGGATTTTCTCCCCAATCAACATCAGTATAAGCAAGTAAATCCAGAGAAGAAGATGAGGATAAGAAAAACCTTTTTGTTATAGTATTCTTGATGTATCTGATAATTCTTAACACAACACTCATGTGTACAGTGATTGGATCTTGCTGAAAACTGACTTAATGAATGAATTACATGAGCTATATCTGGTCTGGTGATTGATAAGTAGGTAAGTGCCCCCAATTAGTTGATGATAGGGTGCAGGATCTTCAAGAAGAGTCTCATCTTCAAGTCATAATTTAGTATTTATCACTTCTGGGGTTTCTACTTTCTTGTTATCTGAAATGCCAGACTTAGTGCAAATGTCGGCAACAAGCTTCATTTGAGAGAAAATATACCCCCTTGGAGAGTAGGCAACTTCGATGCCTAAAAAATATCTCAAAAAACCCAAGTCAAACATGTCACACACCCCTTTATATACAACTAAAAGAGACTAGAGGGGGACCATTGGGAGCTCCCAACGATCATATTTTTGACCGTTGGGAGTCCCAACAACTCTATGGTCGATTTGACCATAGAGCCCCCAATGGCATTTTACAAAAAGGATAATAAAAAATAAAAATGAAAAAGAAACTGTTTATTATAGTTTTATTACATATTGTGAAAAGACAAAAATACCCCTACAGGGTATTTACCTATATAACTAAATGTAAGTATATATGCATGTATATGTAGATATATATGTACATGTATACATATATTTTAACAGTGTGTGTGTGTGTGACACCACATCTTTAACAAGCTTAAACTGCTTAACCCATTTTAGCTTGGGCTTGGCTCTAAATATTTGATATCACTTTCAGCTTAATAATGAAGTAGATTGGTCTGAGCCCTCACTTGGCGGGCCCCTGCTGCCTGTGAGCAGCTCTGCTTATCCTCCACCACCAGCAAATGTTCTGCTTGAAACCCCAAGTAAGAATGAATTCCAATAATGGAGGTGTCAGATCAGAAATAAAATGAGGCTAGAAGAACACATTTGATATAACAAAATAATTACGAGAAAGTACCATAGAAATCTTAATAAAAGAGACTCCTGGGGAGGCTAGAAAGGGTGCGGAGCAAGCCTTCTTTTCCTTAGAAAGCTACTTCATGAAGTGTTTTTCTCTTCTTTGCATGTGGCTATGATGATGATTTGCTTCCCATGATCATAACATATTGGGTGATGGTGCGAACCAATTGAAGAATGAGAAGAATCTGTGGTTCTACAGGTTATACTTGACCAGAATGTCTTACATCTTGTCTCAACTAGACCAACATATCTTGATGATCAGACTGTAGGTGTTTCATATCCCCCATTTTTCTTGCCGAAAGCAGAAAAAATGGTGAAGCGAAGCAATAAGACATATGTGATGCCACTAATTGTATTCTGCTAGCACGTATATAGTTGTTTCCTACTTGTTAATAGGATTTTTTTTCTTCAACACAGGAAGTGATGCTCCTTTTCTATTTTTTCTTTTCTTTTCCCTTGTTTTTGTGCGTATGTAGTCTGGACTCTATAGTCTACATGGTATAACTTCATTTTCTATCGGGTTCTTAACTGTTCTTTCTACTGTTGTCACAGAATAATGCCGAGAAGATATATAAGAAGTTGTCAACCTTCAATTCAGCTTCTTTCGACCAGATGTGTATACCCAGTCGAGTAACATGTCATCTTTGTGGATGTGCTGCGCCTGTCAAGAATTATACTAAGGAGCTTGAAAATGTTGACCGGAAGATCGATTATCAACGTCCAGGATTATTTGAAGAACCAAAGGTTATAACTTCCGGATTTTGTTTCTATTATTAATTGATATTTAAATAGTTTAATTCTCATCTATTTGTTTCTGTGCTTGGTTTCATATACCTCATGCTTGCTACTGTTTATGGCCTTGAACCCAAACAAATATGAATCAGGTATGCATTAGGTTTCGGTTGTAACATTTATTTAATTGCCCCTATATGGTCATCAGGTTCAGGTATAAACAGATGGAGTAAATAATGATTTGAGCGTTTAAGGGGTTGGGTTGGGTTTGGTTTATCGGGTCTATAATGATGTGGGGCTAAACACTCTGGATTTGGTTTAGTTCATAGATCAATTGGGAAGCATGATTTGATTGGGCTTAATCTGGGTTATGAAGGTTAAACTTCACCAGCGAACTTCGCAAATTTAGGGGTAACTGGTGTTAGAATAAAGATAAAGTTGTTAAGATATACATATACATATACTTATACTTATATGTATATGTACTCAATTGTAAACCAAAATACCCATCAAGGGTATTTCGGCCCTTTTACTGTAATAGGCATCAGTCCATTAGGGGCTGACAACATAAGTTTCTTTTTGTTTTTTTTTTTGTATTTTTCATTTTTTATTTTTTGAGTTTTATTGGGAACAGCTCCAAAGTAGCTGTTGGAGCTGTATGACCATTGAGAGCAACCCAACATTCACTTTGGGCTGCTCCCTTTGTGGCCCTTGTATTATAAATAGGCCATATGGCCCCTTGTATTTTTTCAACTCTTTCTCTTAGTGTTTATATGCAATAACAATTTGTTAGACCCTTGTGTGGGTGATGTGTTGATTCAATCAAGTATTCTACTTGATTGAAGGTGTGTTCTTGCATGTGTATTGGATTCAATCCACTTCGTTACATGGTATCAGAGCCTTGGTGTTCCAAAGGGTGCTTGTTAGAAGAAAGATCGTAATCAAGAGGATCGTGGACTTGGAAAAATTCAACAAAATTCCGATTGTTACATCAGGAAGTGACCATCTCCAAAAAGTCTTGTATTGCATTTTCTCTCTCTTCCTCTCTCTTCTTCTTTTCTTTTCTCTTATTGTAAATGGAGAATGAGAGGGAAGTGATAGTTTTCATTCTCGTACGTCTAAATGATACCAACTATGTGATGTGGGCATCCATAGTAAAATATAAAATATAAGAAAAAGGGCTTTGGGGGTTGGTTGATGACACCGAAAAGGAGCCTAAACTCATCCTTACAAAAATTGAGAATAAAAAAAAAGTTGCGCTTTGTTGAGATTAAGAGGTTTTAAGTTTAAGTTTTCTTAAACTAGAGGTCATTTGATATTTAGTGTTTAATGAGGGACTTGTGTGTAATTTTTTACTTTGGCCTCTCTCTATTTAACATAGAGATTAGCCCTAATCTAATTAACGAGTTTTTCTCATTTTCACTGTCGTCTCTCTCTCTCTCGATATTCAACATGGTATCAGAGTTGTACGTTCTTGGGAACATGTGAAGGCAGAGCTCGTGAAGAAGATCGGGCATAAAGGTGATTGCGTGAAGGCTGATCGCGTGAAGGTGATTTCTGATTGCGTGAAGGCTGATCGCGTGAAGGCTGATCGCGTGAAGGTGATTTCTGATTTTTTTGTCTGCAGAAGATCGGGTAAGTCTTTCTTTTTTTTTGGTACAGATCTGTAGTATGACAAATGTCATAACTCAGATCTGTAATTAGATCTGCAAGTCGTGATGAATCCATGGGTTCCCGATCTGGTGAGTGGTATGGATGTTGCGCAGACGTCGTGAAGCAGAGTCGCAGACACTGAACTTAAGGGTTTCGCTGGTAGCGTGAAGCATGTTTGTTTTTCAGATCTCAAAGTTTATTGGCATCGTGAAACAGATGTTGTCATCTATATTTATGCTTTTAGTGGAATGAAGGCTTGGAGCAGACTGATCTAAAGTTTTTGTTGGCAGCGTAAAACATACGTTATTTTGTGTTTATGTTTTTGATGGAATGACTGCGTGGAGCAGACACTGGTATCAAAATTTTCTTTGTTGTCGGTAGCATGAAGCATATATTTTTTTTGTGGACCTGTATCGGGTGGAGTTTTTTGTGGACACAAATTATTGTCATCAATCTGCTTATTGTGCAACAGTTTTTTTTTACCTGCATAGTGTGGAGTTTTTTTTGTCGTGGTGGAGACAAATTAGTGACATCAATCTGCTTATTGTGCAGCAGTGATAACTGTTGAGTTTCTTTTGTTTGGAAACCATTGTTAAAGTTTTTTTTTTACTATGGCTGATGCTTCAAAATTTGATTACAAAAATGAGGCAATTGGAGAATACAAAGCCTTTGCCAATCCTTTCTCGTATGGTTCTTCTGTTAAGTTGAATGAAACAAACTATGCAAAGTGGTCCCGGATGTTTATGATGTCGGTGTCTGGACATCGTAGGAAGCATATTCTTCTAGAATCTGAGCCAAATGACAAAACTGAAAAATCTAATACTTGGGAAGAAGATAATGACATTGTTATGTCATGGATCATGAATAGCATTGAACCTCATATTGCAGATGGCCTTATTTATTATTGTTGAAGTTCTGAAAATAAACACAGAAATCTGGGTAGAGAGAGAGAGAGACGACAACTTAGAGAAAGGAAAACTTCTAACTTTCGATTAGGGCCAATCTCTATATTAAATAGAGATAGTCCAAGGAACAAAATTACACCCAGGTCCCTCATTAAATATTAAGATTCAAATAACCTCTAGTTTAGAAAAACTTATTTACTAAAAGCCTCTTAGCCTCAAAACTTATTTACTAAAAACCTCTTAGTCTCAACACTCCCCCTCAAGCTGGAGCATAGATATCAATCATGCTCAGCTTGTTACAACATTTTGAGAAATTTGGTCTCGCCAGGGCTTTGGTAAAAATATCAGCTACTTGATCTTCGGAAGATATATGATCGGTGCAGATATACCCAGCCTGAACCAAGTCGCGAACATAGTGACAATCAACTTCAATATGTTTAGTCCTTTCATGAAACACTGGGTTGTTGGCAATATATGTAGCAGCCCTATTGTCACACATCATCAACATAGGTAGGGATACTTTCTCCTGAAGCTTGGTCAGGACTGATTTTACCCACATAATTTCAGTTGCAGTCTGAGCCATTGCTCGGTATTCAGATTCAACACTCGACCTGGCTACAACGGTTTGTTTCTTACTCCTCCAGGTAACAAGATTTCCTCCCACAAACACACAAAATCCAGATGTTGACTTCCTATCTTCAACAGATCTTGCATAATCTGCGTCAGTATAAGCAACAACGTCCAAAGATGGATTTCGTTTGAACAACAGACCTTTACCAGGAGATGCCTTTAAATACCGAAGAACCATCATAGCTGCATCCCAGTGAACTTTTGTAAGTTTGTCCATGAACTGACTGATTTTACTCACAGCTAATGAAATGTCAGGTCTAGTAACAATCACATATAACAACTTACCCACCAAGGATCTAAAGGTGGCACTATCCACATAGTCAGACTTCTCATCGAACATGTGAGTTTTGGGATCCATTGGAATATTAGCTGGCTTAGCTCCTAGCATTCCAGTTTCTTTTAATAAGTCCAACACATACTTTCTTTGAGACAACACTAAGCCCTCTCTGTTTCTTGCAACCTCGATACCCACAAAATATCGAAGGTGACCAAGATCTTTAGTAACAAAGTGCTTCTGAAGATGATCTTTTGTTGCTAAAATATCTTGGGCATTGCTCCCTGTTAATATGATGTCATCGACATATACCACCATAACAACAATTCCAGCACTGGTTTTCTTGATTAACAAGGAGTGATCTGAAGCTGACCTGACAAATCCAAAGCTCGACATTACCTCAAATAATTTGTGAAACCATGCCCGCAGACTCTGCTTCAGGCCATAAATAGCCTTCTTCAACTTGCACACCTTCTGACACTCTCCTTGAACCTCGAAGCCTGGGGGTTGTTGCATGTAGACAGTTTCATGCAAATCCCCATACAAAAAGGCATTCTTGACATCCAACTGAAACAAGGGCCATCCATGGTGCACAACAACAGAAAGAACGAGACGAATAGTGCCAAGACGAGCAACTGGGGAGAAAGTTTCAAAAAAGTCAACACCATAAGTCTGAGTGTAGCCTTTTGCAACCAACCGGGCTTTGTACCGTTCAATCGACCCATCTGAGTTATATTTAATGCTATATACCCATTTACAGCCTACAATATCTGCATCTGTGGGAGGATCAACCAAGTCCCAAGTGCCTCGAGACCATAGGGCATCCATCTCATCACGCATAGCTTGCATCCAGTTGGAGTCGACTAGAGCTTGACTGTGATGAAGCGAAACAAAGGAGGCAGACAGAGCAGAAATAAAATTCTTCATAGATGCCCCAAGATTAGCTTCTGATACAAATTGTGAGATGGGATAAAGAGTGCATTGTCTCTTTCCCTTGCGCAGAGCAATGGGAAGATCAACATCAGATTATAGGGACAACAGTTTGCTCAAAAATACTTAACTGAGGAGAAGGAGGTGATGGCGGCATGGAGGTAGGAGGTACCCTGTGAGTGTATACTATGGGAGGGTTTCGGAAGCGAGACACACCCGACGTTGGAACCAAGGACTGAGGAGAAAGCGACTCTAATGGAAAGGGCGGAATCGGCAGAGGAAGGATATCACCAAGGTTCTCCTGTAGTCTTGGAGTAGTACTTGAAAAATAAGGAATAGACTCAAAGAAGGTAACGTCCGCACTAACATACTCTTTATGAGATATAGGGTCGTAGCAACGATATCCTTTTTTGTTCTTAGGATACCCTAGGAAAACACATTTAATAGCCTGCACAACAAGTTTATCTCGATCCGGACCTAGCTTATGCACAAAACACACACATCCAAAAACTTTAGGGGGGATAGGGAAGAGAGGAGCCTCTGGATGGAGAATTTGAATAGGAATCTGGTCTTCTACAGAGCTTGACGGCATGCGATTTATAAGAAAACTGGCTGTCAAAACCGCATCGCCCCAGTATGAAGCAGGCATATTGGATTGAATCATAAGGCACCGAGCAACATTAAGGATTTGTCTATGTTTCCTCTCAGCCACCCCATTTTGCTGGGAGGTATGGGGGCATGTAAATTGAGGTTTCCCATTAACAGAATAGAATTGAAGTAAGTCTTTAGATTTGAACTCAAGAGCATTATCAGTGCGAACAATTTTAACACAAACATCAAATTGAGTTTTTATCTCTGCAATTAAAGATTTAAGAATGACAGGACCTTGAGACCGATCTTTTAACAGGAACACCCACGATAACCTTGAGAAGTCATCAACAATAACTAGATAATAACGACACTGAGACCTATTCGGAATCCTACTCGGACCCCACACATCGACATGAAGAAGATCAAACAATCCTTGACTTGACGGACTCTGACTAGAGGGGAAAGAGCTTCGACAATGTTTTCCCAATTGACATATTTCACACTGAAAAGATACTGAGGGAGGTATATGAGGAATGACACGACAAAGTTTTGTCACTGGAAGGTGACCCAAACGATGATGCCACAATAGAGGACTTGAGGATGATGTAACAACAGAATAGGCCGAAACTTCTGGTTAGTGTAGGTAATACAGACCACCTTCCTCATAGCCGCCACCAATCATTCTCCCCGTCAGCAAGTCCTCAAAGGTGCATCCCATAGGATCAAAAATCACTCTACAATTCAAATCTTTTGTCATATTCGACTGACGGATAATAAATTCTGTGGAAACGAAGGAGCATGAAGAACATGCGACAATTGAAAAGTAGGGGTAATAGACATGTTTCCCTGCCCTACAATTGGGGAAGAGCTACCATTAGCAAGACATACCCCTTTTTGACCAGTCACAGGTTTTAAACTCAAAAAATTACTCGAATTTCCGCACAAGTGACCAGAGGCTCCAGAATCAATGACCCACCTATCACCTTGACCAGATAGGCCATCACCTGTCGAGCACACAACCTCCGCAACAGAAGGCTTTGAACTGGATGAACGTAAAGCAAGGAGCTCGTCATATTCAGCCCTGCTAAGAGTAACATAATCATTGGAGGAATCTGCATCTGATTTAACCACTTGGGCCATAATATAAACTAATTGAATTGATTCACAAAATGCAGGAGCAACCACACGCGCACACCCACAATCAACTACGAACCCGACTATATCAAGTTTTGACTTCACCAATGAAGTTTGAGAAACACGACCTTCGACTATTCAGATCCAAACTTCAAAAATAGTTTTAAAGAAACTTGACCAAAACCTTTCACCTCAACCATGGATGGCTATATCTTGTTGGTTGCAAATCAAGATCACACAACCAACAAGATATAGCGTGTGTGATAACCCCACATCAGGTAAGTCCACGACTACACAAGCTGTCACACCAGAAATGAAGTCTTGACAACAGTACTACTTGAAATGAATGTATCCACACAGCAGCAGTACTAGCAAAATGTCACAACACAGCAACCCATGTTTCCACACAGCAGGAATCACACCTGCGAAAACTGCTGTTAACAATTTGTTTTCCACAACACTCCTGCTACAACTGAAAAGAAATATTTCACGACACTGCCTGCTGCTCACGCCTGTTGCTTCCACGAACAGAAAATTGCTGTTAACATTCTGTTTTCACAACACTCAAGCTACGACAAAAAAAAATGGTCCATAACAGTCCACGAACAGAAAACTGATATCTGAAATCAAATAACTCGGTTCCACGAACACAGCATGTTGTTTCCACGAACAGGAAACAAAAAAATCCCATGACACAGTAGGAATCACGCCTGTTGCTATTTATGTTTTGAGAAATGAACAACCAACTGAAATCTGAGAGGAACTCGACACTCAGATTCACTAGTAACGGCAGCATGTTACAAAAAAAAACTATTTCACGATATAGCAGGGAATCATATCTGAAATCAAACACCCAAATGGATTTTAAGGACTCGGCACCTAGATTCACGACCCACGATAACATGCGCACACAGATGCATAGAGATCACGACCGCTGCTCCCATATAGATCACGACATCCAGAACTTGGAAGAAGATTGATCACGCTCCCAAGATCAACGCTCTGATACCATGTTGAAGTTCTGAAAATAAACACAGAAATCTGGGTAGAGAGAGAGAGAGACGACAACTTAGAGAAAGGAAAACTTCTAACTTTCGATTAGGGCCAATCTCTATATTAAATAAAGATAGTCCAAGGAACAAAATTACACCCAGGTCCCTCATTAAATATTAAGATTCAAATAACCTCTAGTTTAGAAAAACTTATTTACTAAAAGCCTCTTAGCCTCAAAACTTATTTACTAAAAACCTCTTAGTCTCAACAATTATAACATAACTAAACAGATGTGGGATAATCTTCGAGATACATATTCTCAAGAGACGAATGTGAGCCGCATTCTCCAAGTTGAACAGGAGATATATAACCTTCAGCAGGGTGATCAAACCTTGGCCCAGTATTATGCTTCTGTTAAGGCTGCCTTAGAGAGACTTAATGCTCACAGACCTCTGTGTTGCTCAAAACAAAAAGATCATCAAGAGCAGTCTATGGTCGCTCGGTTCCTCGCAGGCCTATCATCAGAATTCAATGTTGCTAAAGTCTAAATGTTAACCGGGTCTGATGTTCCTACTCTTGCTGATGCATATAATCGATTGAGCAGACTGGCCATCTCCCTTCCAAAAACTCAACCTACATCTCAATCATATGCTTTAGCTGTCCCATCGAGTTATGGACAAGGAAATATTTCTAATGTTAGAGGCAGAGGTCGTGGAAGAGTTATGAGAGGTAGAGGAAAATTGCAATGTACCTATTGTGGAAAATTTGGACATTTAGAAGATCGTTGCTGGGATAAACATGGACGGCCTACATTTCCTCCATTAAAGCCAAATGTTCTAAAAGCTAATGCTACAAAGCTAGAGGTGGAGCATGAATCGAATTCCCCTAATGAGCCTATCAGTCTTAGCTTCGTCATGTCATTCCTCAAATTTCATCTACTACATTATTCCAGTGTGAAGCATGTCAGTTGGGCAAACATCATCGGAGTTCGTTTCCTTCAAGTCAGAGTCAGTCCAGTCATAAGGTCTTTGAACTTCTTCATGCAGATGTATGGGGCCCTAGTAAGATTCCTACCAGGACCCAATGTCGTTATTAGCTTGTTATTGTCGATGATTTTTCTAAGTTGTCTTGGGTATTTGTAATAAAAGAAAGATTTGAAGTTCAAAATATTCTAAAATCTGTGGTCATTGAAATAAAAACCTAGTTTGAGTCAGTTGTCAAGATTGTTCGCACTGATAATGCTCTTGAGTTTAAAATAACTGCACTATTACAATTTTATCGGGATCATGGAATTCAACCTCAAACCTCCTGTGCCTATACTTCTCAACAAAATGGGGTGGCTGAACGAAAACACAGGCATCTTCTTGACGTAGCCCGCACCCTTATGATTCAATCTAATGTTCTTGCTTCATATTGGGGTGATGCAGTTACAACTGCTTGCTATTTGATCAACCGCATGCCTTCATCATCTGTGGAAGACCAAATTCTTTTACAAATTCTGTATCCGAGTGCACCTCTTTTTCCTCTTTCACCCAAAGTATTTGGATGCACTTGCTTTGTGCACAGACTTGGTCCTGACAGTAATAAGTTAGAATCTCAAGCTACCAAGTGTATATTTATAGGCTATCTAAAAAACCAAAAGGGGTATCGATGTTATGATCCAATTTCTCGTCGGGAGTATGTCAGTGCGGATGTATCATTTTTGGAGTCCCTTCCATACTATTCTAGTACTGGTACTCAACTGCAAACTGATCCAGATGACTCTTTTTCACTTCCTATTCCTCATTTTCCTTTGGAATCAGTGCCTGTATTATCGAATCCAACTCCTCCTACCTCACGGTTCTACAATCCTCCATTGGTATATGTGCGTAGAGCTCCAACTTCTCTGGTGCCTCCATCCACTTCTTCTCCTGAAGTAAGTACTACTGACAATAGTGATCTTCATGATGATGATAACAGGCCTATCGCTCGACGAAAGGGGACACGACAATGTACCTTATATCCCATATCTCATTTTGTCTCCGATGTCAGAATTGAAAATCAGATGAAAACTTTTATTTCGGCCTTATCTGCTGAAACTATTCCTCTGAACTTTCAACAGGCAGCGCTAGATAACCAGTGAAAGCTGGCTATGCAAGAAGAAATGAATGCTTTAGTATCTCAGCATACATGGGATCTAGTTGATTCCCCAGTGGATGCTGACATTGTTGGATGCAAATGGGTATATACAATAAAGTACAAATCGGATGGTTCTATTGAAAGGTACAAGGTCAGATTAGTAGTAAAAGGGTATACTCAGACTTATGGTATTGATTTCTTTGAAACCTTTTCTCCTGTTGCACGGATGTGCACCATTCGTCTTGTTCTCTCAGTAGTTGTTCATCATGGTTGGAGCGTGTGTCAATTAGATATGAAAAATGCATTTCTATATGGGGATCTATCTGAGACAATTTACATGCAACAACCTCCAGGATTCGAGGTTGAGGGGGAGTGTCAGAAGGTGTGTAGATTGAGAAAGGCGATTTATGGCTTGAAACAAAGTCCGCGTGCATGGTTTCAAAAGTTGTTTGAAGTGATGTCAAGCTTGGGCTTTAATAGGTCAGCGGCAGATCATACACTATTTATCAAGAAAACTAACTCAGGCATAGTTGTTATGGTGGTATATGTGGATGACATCATTCTTACAGGAGATGATGTAAAAGATATTAAAGCCACAAAGGCTCATCTTCAAAAACACTTTGTTACAAAAGACCTTGGTTCACTTAGATATTTTTTGGGTATAGAAGTTGCCAGGAGCCGTGAAGGGATGGTTTTGTCTCAACGGAAGTATGTTCTTGACTTATTAAAGGAAACTGGAATGTTGGGAGTTAAACCAGCAAATATTCCCATGGATCATAAAGCTCTGTTGTTTGAAGAAGGGGCAAAACCGGTTGATAGCAAAAGCTATCGCTGACTAGTAGGGAAGCTACTTTATGTAACTGTGACCAGGCCAGATATTGCTTTAGCAGTAAGCAAAGTTAGCCAATTTATGGATAAACCAACCGAGGTACACTGGAATGCAACTATAATGATTCTCAGGTATTTAAAATCTTCTCCTGGAAAAGGGTTATTATTCAGGAAAGGTGAAACTCTGGAGATAGTGGCCTATTCTGATGCTGAGTATGCATGATCTGTAGTGGATAGATAATGTACCACAGGATTCTGTGTGTTTTTGGGAGACAACTTAATTTCATGGAGAAGTAAGAAGTAAAATGTGGTTTCTAGGTCGAGTGCAGAATCAGAATATAGGGTTGTGGCCCAAACAACTGCTGAATTAATGTGGGTTCGTACTGTTCTTCATGATCTTCAGGTGAAGGTTTCCTCTCCTATGACCATGATGTGTGATAACAAGGCTGCCACGTATATAGCGAACAATCCTGTCTTTCATGAGAGAACAAAGCACATTGAGGTTGATTGCCAATATGTAAGAAATATGGTTCAAGCTGGTCATATCACTACCAAATATCTAAAGTCGGAGGACCAAGTTGCAGATATGTTTACAAAGCCTCTTGCTAGACCAAATTTCTCAAAATGTTGTGTCAAGCTGAGCATGATTGATATCTATGCTCCAGCTTGAGGGGGAGTGTTGAGATTAAGAGGTTTTAAGTTTAAGTTTTCTTAAACTAGAGGTCATTTGATATTTAGTGTTTAATGAGGGACTTGTGTGTAATTTTTTACTTTGGCCTCTCTCTATTTAACATAGAGATTAGCCCTAATCTAATTAACGGGTTTTTCTCATTTTCACTGCCGTCTCTCTCTCTCTCTCTCTCTCGATATTCTAACATGCTTTAAGGAGAGGAAATGGTTAAAGCTGTTTCCAAATATGAGAAAAGAGGAAGGAATGGAGGATGGGTCATTCCAAAATTATTGGATGGCTCATCAATAGTGTGGACATTCACAAGTGTTCTAGTTTGGCGAAGTTTGACTTCGCTAGTGATGCTTGGAAATATCTTAAAGACATGTATAGTCTTAAGGATATTGTGCATATATGTAACGTCCAAAACAAAGTAAGGACCATGACTCAAGGGGAGATGAGCATAAGGGAGTACTACAATGCACTATTTCTCCTTTGGGATGAATTGACCCTTCTTGAGCCAAAGTGGCATTGCCCACAAGATGTTGAGCTCCGCAAAAATCAAATCAAAGCGAAGCATTTCTATCAATTCATAAATGGGCTTAGGTCCAAATTTGAAGGAACTACATCCGCTCTTCTTCATAGAGAAGGGGTCTCCTCTATAGTGAAACACTTAAAGAATTAACTATGGAAGAAAATAGATTGAAAAAAACATCTACTTCTAAGGATGAAGAATCCGTGCTTGCTATGTCAAAGCCCGGAAATCATACCAAGAGTTATAAACCACCTCATTTTTTAAGAAATGAGAATGGTAGAAACCCCAACAACTATGAAAAGATGGGTGATCATGATTCTAAAAAAAATGGATAAATTATTTGCTACCATTGCTATGAATCGCGATACATCAAACCTTTTTGTCCCAAAAGAAAGGAGGATGATTATAAAGAAGACAAAAGAGTGACTTCGATTGAAATGAGTGAAGTGGACGACTCAAAATACATTGGTTCGCTCTCTTTAGCTCAACTAATGGAAGCGTTGCAACCTATGCTTAAAGCTCAAGCTTCTTATTCAGGAGTGACCATATCTACAAGTGACAACCATGGTAAGACTTCTTGGATCCTAGACTCCGGTGCTTCATTTCATATGAACCCTAATGAGTCCATATTGACTGAATGCAAGTTTAATTCAAATTATTCTTGTGTTTCAACTGCTGATGGCACTTTTTTGAAAATCAAAAGTTTTGGTATTTATCAAAAGACACTTATCTTTTACATACCAAATATTAGAGTAGTGTCAAAATTTAATCTAAATCTCTTATCGGTTTCTTAAATTGTGGACTATGGTTGCAAAATATTTTTTTATCTAATGATTGTCTAATACAAGATCTCCAGTCCGGGAAGCCGATTGGGCAAGGCCATAGAAGATGAGACCTGTAACGACCCCAACTCATGCCCAAGAAAAAAGTGCAGATTTTTTTTTAAACCATTGCGGAAATCTTCCTAGAGACCCAAGGCCTTTACAGTTCCAACACAGTTAAGAAAACCGATGAACCACATGGGATCTTACACCCATCATCAAAACCATAGCAAACCAACTTTATTAATTAAGAAATCCTAGAGTCATGAGACAATTAAATGAAAACATCAGAGTGCATAAAATGAAATAAAAAGAATGAGTCCCGCTGTCCGTAGAAGTCTACCAAGGAGTCACGTGGTTCCCTCGTAGCTCCTCTCATGAGAAAATCACCTCATTGGGCATTTGAGGTTGCGAAAAACACAAAAATAGAGTTGTCAAAAATATAAATAATTTTGTGTACAAATCCCTATAATAAACAAATAAGCATAAGAAATACAGATAAAATTCATGCAATAATTTAGAGGGACGCAATTATGACAATTTCATAATTTAAGCAATCATCTAAGCAACAAAGAACAAGTGCTAAACAAGAGGGAACAACTAATATCAACAGAGAATATTAAATATGCACTAAAAATATCTTATCATGTAATAGAGAGCACATGTCATGCAGTCACCCATATAACACATGTAAGAGAACAAGTAAATATGCACGATCTAATGCATAGCAGAAAAATTCATGATGTCAGTGCACATGTATGAATAATTTATTATCTTTAACACGTTCTCTTATTATATGCATGTCCCTATTAGGATACACACAATTTAAGTTTCACTTTTTATTATTATCATTGCCCGTTGATACTCAAAACGGGTAAGAATTCTCGAGGTTAAGTAGAATTTTCTGTATAACTTAGCATACAAGTTGTATTTTATTACTGGGTTCCAAACTTAGCCCTCGACCGATATCAGGAGACAACACCATCCATCGGAACATTAGAAATCAACATCTAATATCGGGACACCAGAGATATCAGCATCTACAAGTGTCACTTTCTTGGTATACCAAAATAACAGTTGTGTTTACATACCATCCTCAGGCAAAGTGACCAGAACTCTCTAAAATCGTGTCCAGGAGAAAGAACCTCAATATCGGGTTTAAGGGTACATCAACGCACAAAGTTTTTTTTATTCTCACGGTTTCCCAAAACCTCTATGTCCAAGATTTTCATATTATGGAAGAAACATCAAGGAAACATTAATTACACTATTCTTTTTCTTATCTTGTTATTAATACCAATTCTATAAATTTGCAAATCAATATGCAACATAAGATCACAACTCTTCATTGTATACCATCCGTGGCAACAACAAAACAGTGAAATTAAAACTACAATATCACATATAACTTTTTGCAAATGCAAAAACAAGTAAAGCAAGGAGCATACCGGCTCAAAGCATTTCACTACCCATGATGATCCACTTTGATCATTCATGCATTCATATGCAAAAATCATTAGGAACATGCCCATGCATTTATTACATGTCACATGCTTTCCAATGCACAACCATGCATGCCAATGACTATATCCTTAAGCATATATTCATATTTATATTCATATGTATGCATTCACGTACCCATACCCATAGCATGCTTTCATTCATGAACCAATTCAAGTAAACATGTGAATCAATGCATGCTTTTCAATCACGAATCAATTCAACTAAGCATGTGAACATTCATGTCGTCATATACATGCCAAACCTATCTATTTCATGTACGCACATACACTTGAAATAAAAAGTTTGTAATGACACCTTGAATTAAGCTTGACATACTATAGTCAAAAGAGAAAAAAAATCATGCTTAGCACGCATAAGAGTAAGGTGGTTATCATAAGCAAGTCTAAAAATCTGGAAACCTTACTACATAATCGAACCCATTCATTTTATATGTGGGCACATGCATTTGAAACGAACTTGTGATAATATAATACTAAAGCATGTCCTGTCAAGTTAAAACATGTGAATAAAGCATCATATTCTTAACATGTATTAAACTCAAGATACGTAACACTTAGCAAGATCTGGAAATTTTAAATACATAACGAAACATATATATATACCTCCCAACCGAGCCACTCTGCTGGGCCCCAGCAGCTAGGCCGGACCTGGCAGGCCAGGTCTGGTCAAACCCTAGCTGGCACTGCCAGCCCTGTACCAGTCCAGTCAGGAGGCTGGACTGGTCCTGACCGGACCCTGCCAGCCCAGAGTAGCCGAGCCAGCCCTGCTGACCTAGTCGGCTGTGCCTGACAGATCATACACAGGCCCAGCCTGGGCCTGTATGTGATCTGCCAGGGCCTGGCAGGCAGCCGAGCAGCACCCGACATTGACTGCCAGCCAGCTTTAAGAAGAGATTTTTTTTTCTCATAGAAGCTGGCTCAGCTAGCCAGCTGATCAGGGCTCAGTTGGTCCGCTGGCCAGCCACCACCCTGCACAGGCCGAGCCTGTGCAGGTCTGGCAGACCTTGACAGGCCAGCCAAGCATGCCTCGGTTGGGCTGCCCTCAATCCCAGTAACGACCAATAAAAAAAAATCCTGCCAATAGGAGTCTGCAGAAAAATTAAGGCATGAGCATATTAATTTTCTTTTGAGTATGCTTTGATTGGTCAAGCTACGAACATCTCCATAGAGATCGGTATGGAGATATGCATATTCAGCTTGCAGGTATATGCTTATCCACCAAAAGAATAGCCCATGCATATCCAGACTTTAAGCATGGTATGCATGGTTAGCCTTCATCCATATATGCATAGCCAAGAACACATACCTATATGGATTTTCTCAAAGTAATATGTATACATGAACAAAATTATCTTCTCTTATAAAACGTCACACACCCAACAGCTCATGCCATGGAAAATCAAGGGAAATCCAGTCTAACATAGAACAAGCACTCAATAGGCTATTTTAATCTGGAATAAATTCTGTTTTATAAAAAAGAAGTATGCACAGAAATTTATTTTCACAGAGGTGAATAACAAATAAAAAAATGCAGCTATGGAAGAGGATAGATCCTCTTTCATATATTTTAAAGTAGACATATGGATCTACACTTTTCTCATGGATTTCCATCAAAATCATGCATGAAAAACCCATCTACATTCAATTTCTCACTTAATTCAATAGAGGAAACCCGTACCTTATGCCAAGAAACTCCCTCTCACCCTTTCCTAATTTTTCAAAACTCTTTTAAAAATTGACTTTTTCAAAGTTTCCAAATTTTTAAAAGTCTCTTCTCTAACTTTCCTTAGTTTTCTTAGGTATGTTTAAGGACTCCATTTGGAAGTCCTAAACAACCATAAAAATAAAAATTCAGAATTAAGTATAATTTATTAATTATTTAGTATTAAATAATTAATAATTATTTAAAAGTTTTCAAAAATAGCCAAACTAACTAGGGAGGCATTTTAACCTTAATTAACTCCAATTTAAAGCTCTTAAATGAATTTAAAGCTATAAAATCGTTGGGCATGGATTTGGATCCATTTCCAAAAATCCAAATAAATTTTGGACTGGACTAAATCCATATTAACATAGGTCTTGGATAGAGTCCAGATCCATATTAATTTGGATCAAATCCATTGGATTCAGTCTGATCCAACTCTGGATCCAAACCGACAAACTACTCTTTTTTCGAAAAATATGATTTATGGCCAACCGGAACTCAAATTCAGAAAAGTAACACATCGTTGTGTTCGGCATTCCGAGACGCATCCAACGATATATAATATGAATATCAAATTTTGAATTTTGCCCAAAAATAATTCAAATTTCGCTTGAATTTAAAGGTAAAAAATAAAACTCTTTTCCACATTTCGATTGGCTTGTCTCGACCTTGTCGATGAGACCTGGGCCAAACCCAGACTCAAAAACATCGGTCTAATAACGAGGTTTGAATGATTTTTCTACCAGACTTGGCCAGATTTTCAACAAACTCATAAAATGACTAAGTACGAAAATATGTGACATTACAAGACCTCTATGTTATGGACAATCTTGAATTACCAAAACAACCTTTTTGTAATTATGTGGAAAAGAAAAATATAAAAAATTTGCACAAAAGACTAAGACATCTTAGTGTGGCCAAATTACAATTGTTTTCATTTTTTTCAAATTATAAAGAAAAAAAAAATTATGTGAAAATTACATTCTTGGCGAAATGAAGTCTTTACCTTTTGGAACGAGACACCTTATAAATAAGAATCCATTTGAATTAGTGCATTCAGATGTATGAGGACCTGCACCAGTCATATCCAAAGGCGGCATCTTCTATTATGTTGTGTTTGTAGATTATTATAGTAGACACTCTTGGATATTCTTTTTAAAACTCAAATCGAAAGTATTTGATTGTTTTAAAAAATTTAACAGTTATATAAAGAATCAATTTAAAACCAATATTCAAATCTTTAGAACTGATTCCGGAGGAGAATTTGTGTCAAAAGAATTTAAAAATTGTCTTGACTTAAATGAGATTATACATCAAAAATCGTGTCCGTACACCCCTCAACAAAATGGACTTGCCGAAAGGAAGCATAAACACATTATTGAGACCACTAGAACACTTCTAGTATCTAGAAATGTTCCAAAAGATTTTTTGGTCTGAAGTCGTACTTACAATAGTCTATTTAATAAATAGAATGCCTTCAAAAAATATTGAAAATGTCTCTTCTATTGAAAAACTTTGTAAAATGTCTCCTGATTACAAAAGGTTAAGGGTCTTCGAGTGCAAATGTTTTGTTCTTACCAATAAGAATGATAAACTCTCTCCTAAAGCCATTTCTTGTGTGTTTTTGGGTTATGCCGAAAACCAAAAAGGATACAAGTGTTATGACATTGAAAGAAACAAATTGTATATTTCTCGAAATGTTACGTTTCTTGAAAATGAAAAAGGTTTTAGCAAAGATAATATCCAAGAGAGTTATGATTATTTGTTCCTCTTTGACCATTGTTAATGAAAAGTATGAAAATATTCATGAGAACCAAGACATGCACGAGACAAATGAGAATGTGAGTAGGAATCTTGATAATGTAGACCTATCTCACAATCATTTACAAACCTATGCTCGACGTACCGAAGATCACCCACCATGTGTTTTAGAAAGATACTCCCAAAGTCAAGAAGAAGACTCTTCTAGCCTTAGAAAATCCATAAAAATTTCAAGAGTACCTAGTAGATTTGTATCATATGATTCCTTTGAACCAAGGTGTAGATCTTGCCTAACGGCCATTCACTCGTATTCTGAACTTCAATCATATCATGAGGCTAAACATCATCAAGAATGAGTTAAGGAAATGAACGATGAGTTAGAAGCATTAGAAAGAGAAAAAACTTGAGAGATCCTAACATTACCTAAAGGAAGAAAAACTATAGGATACAGATGGGTATACAAGGTAAAAACCAAGTACGATGGAACATTAGAAAGATATAAAGATAGGTTAGTGGCCAAAGGATATAGTCAAGAATATAGGATAGACTATGATGAGACTTTTGCCCCAGTCTCTCGCATGACTACTGTTAGAACTCTCATTGCTATAGAATCGATTAGGAAATAGCCTATATTTCAAATGGATGTTAAAAATGTATTTTTAAATGACAGTCTAGATGAAGTAGTGTACATGGATCCTCCACCTAGCTTGACTTTAGCACATGGAAAAACTCTTCGTAAGGCCTTGTATGGCTTAAAACAAGCTCCAAAAGCTTGGTATGATAGGTTCAGTGATGTGATGACACAATTTCATTTTAAATCATGCTTTACCGATACTGCATTGTTTGTTCAGTTTTTTGATGCATGAATGGTAATTCTACTATTGTATGTAGATGATATGATAATCACAGGAGATGATAAGCAAGAAGTTAATCATATCAAAGATGTGCTTAAAGCCAACTTTGACATGACAGATCTTGGTTTTTTATGATACTTTCTTGGAATAGAAGTTGCTTACTCTCATCGTAGTTATTTTTTGTCACAGACTAAATATGCAATGAAGATCATTGAAAGATCAGGACTCTCGGATGAAAAATTGGTCGATACTCCGTGTAGAAGGAAGGTCGATGAATCCTGGAGGGATGTAGAAGGAAGGTTGATGCACAACCGCCTGTGTAGAGAGAGAGAGAGAGAAAGAGAGAGAGTCGGCTGCACAGTAAATAATCTCGTTACTTTGGATTAGGGCTTCTCTCTATATTAAATAGAGAGAGGCTAAAAGAAATAATTACATCTAAGTCCATTATGAAAACAAAATTTCAAAAAAACTCTAATATAAAAAGACTTAAACTAAAAACCACCTATTCTCAACGCTCAGCTTGTCACAACATTTTGAGAAATTTGGCCTAGCAAGAGGCTTTGTAAACATATCTGCAACTTGGTCTTCCGACTTTAGATATTTGGTAGTGATATGACCAGCTTGAATCATATCTCTTACATAGTGACAATCAACCTCAATGTGCTTCTTTCTCTCATGAAAGACAGGATTGTTTGCTATATATGTTGCCGCTTTGTTATCGCACATCATGGTCATTGGAGAGGAAACCTTCACCTGAAGATCATGAAGAACAGTGCGAACCCACATCAATTCGGCAGCTGTTTGGGCCATAGCCCGATATTCTGATTCTGCACTCGACCTGGAAACCACATTTTGTTTCTTACTTCTCCACAAAATCAAGTTGTCTCCCAAAAACACACAGAATCCTGTGGTAGATTTTGTATCTACTACAGATCCAACATAGTCAGCATCAGAATAGGCTACTATCTCCTGAGTTCCACCTTTCCTGAACAATAACCCCTTTCCAGGAGAGGATTTTAGATATCTGAGAATCATTATGGCTGCATTCCAGTGTACCTCAGTTGGTTTGTCCATAAACTGACTAACTTTGCTTACTGCTAAAGCAATATCCGGCCTGGTCACAGTTACATATAATAGCTTCCCTACTAGGGAGTGATAGCTTTTGCTATCAACTGGTTTTGACCCTTCTTCAAACAACTGAACTTTATGGTCCATGGGAATATTTGTTGGTTTAGCTCCCAACATGCTCGTTTCCTTTAATAAGTCAAGAACATACTTCCGTTGAGACAAAACCATCCCTTCACGGCTCCTAGCAACTTCTATACCCAGAAAATACCTGAGTGAACCAAGGTCTTTTGTAACAAAGTGTTTTTGAAGATGAGCCTTTGTGGCTTCAATAGCTTTCACATCATCTCCAGTAAGAATGATGTCATCCACATATACCACCATAACAACTATGTTAGAGCTAGTTTTCTTTATAAATAGTGTATGATATGCTGCTGACCTATTAAAGCCAAAGCTTGACATCACTTCAAACAACTTTTGAAACCATGCACGAGGGCTTTGTTTCAAGCCATAAATCGCCTTTCTTAATCTACACACCTTCTGACACTCCCCCTCAACCTCGAATCCTGGAGGTTGTTGCATGTAAACGGTCTCAGATAGATCCCCATATAGAAATGCATTTTTCACATCTAATTGGCACAAGCTCCAACCATGCTGAACAACTACTAAGAGAACAAGACGGATGGTACCCATCCGTGCAACAGGAGAAAAGGTTTCAAAGAAGTCAATACCATATGTCTGAGTATACCCTTTCGCTACTAATCTGGCCTTGTACCTTTCAATAGAACCATCCGATTTGTACTTTATTGTATATACCCATTTACATCCAACAATGTCAGCATCTGCTGGGGAATCAACTAGATCCCATGTATGCTGAGATACTAAAGCATTCATTTCTTCTTGCATAGCCAGCTTCCAACGATTATCAAGTTCTACCTATTGATAGTTCAGAGGAATAGTTTCAGCAGATAAGGCTGAAATAAAAGACTTTATCTGATTTCCAATTCTGGCATCGGAGACAAAATGAGATATGGGATATAAGGTACATTGTCGTGTCCCCTTTCGTAGAGCAATAGGCTTGTTATCATCATCCTGAAGATCACTATTGTCAGTAGAACTTACCTCAGGAGAAGAAGAAGATGAAGGCTCTTGCGGAGGTGGAGCTCTACGCACATTTACCAATGGAGGATTATTAAATCTGGAAGAGGATGAAGTTTGGTTCGGTAATGAGGGCACAGATTCCAAAGGAAAATGAGGTATAGGTAATGGAAAAGACTCAGTTGGATCAACCTGCAGCAGAGAACCGGAAATAGAGTAATATGGAGAGGATTCCAAGAAAGATACATCCGCACTGACATACCCTCGGCGAGAAATAGGATTATAACATCGATAGCCCTTTTGATTTTTTGGATAACCTATAAATATGCATTTTGTAGCTTGAGCGGCTAATTTATCACTGTCAGGGCCAAGTTTGTGTACAAAACAAACACATCCAAATATTTTTGGTGAGAAAGAAAAAAGTGGGGCATTAGGTTTTAGGATATGTAATGGAATTTGATCACCTACAGAAGACGAAGGCATGCGGTTGATCAGATAGCAAGCAATGGTAATCGCATCACCCCAGTATAACGCAGGAACATTGGATTGAATCATAATGGTCCTGGCAACATCAAGCAGGTGCCGATGTTTTCGCTCAGCCACCCCATTTTGTTGAGATGAATAGGCACAGGAAGTTTGGGGTTGGATGTCATGATCTTGGTAAAATTGTAACATACCTTTTGATTTAAACTTGAGAGCATTATCAGTGTGAACAATCTTGACAATAGATTCAAACTGAGTTTTTATTTCAAGAATTAGGGATTTGATAATACTTGGAACTTCAGATCGTTCTTTTATTAAAAATACCCATGACAACTTAGAGAAATCATCAACAATAACAAGATAATAACGACACTGAGTCCTACTAGGAATCTTACTAGGACCCCATACATCTGCATGAAGAAGTTCAAAAACTTTATTACTAGACTGACTCTGACTCGAAGGGAACGAACTTCGATGATGCTTTCCCAACTGACATGCTTCACACTGAAATGATGTGGTGGAAGGAATTTGAGGAAAGACCGAACGAAGCTTTGACAAAGAAGGATGACCAAGACGACGATGTCACTGAACATGACTGAATGAGTGTTCCACTGCAGCATGAACATTACCCATTGGATGATGTAGGTAGTAGACTCCATTTTCTTCATAGCCTCCACCAATCTTCTTCCCCGTCAGCAAATCCTGAAAATGACAACCCATCGGATCAAATATTACTCTACAGTTTTGCTCTCTTATAAGGCAACTAACAGAGAGTAAACTTTGAGGAAAGTTTGGAGCATGAAGAACATTTTGCAACTGTAATGAGGAGGATATAAAAATATTTCCCTGACCAACGACCGGGGAGGAACTCCCATCGGCTAATGAGACAGACTCCTCGATGAGCATTAATATCCTTTATATCTGAGAAAACAAGTGAATTTTCACACAAATGTCTGGATGCACCAGAGTCAATAATCCACTTACTGTCAGTCGGATGAAGATGATTTCCGGTTGAATAGGCAACACCAGCTACAGGAGGAGTGGAACTCAAAGGACGAAGAGCTATCAACTCATCATATTCAGCACGACTGAGGATGATACTACGGTCACTTGCAGAGATATTCTCCTGTACATTTGTTGCCTCGATAGTAGTAACGTTTGCTTTAGGAGTATATGACTTTGATGAAGAAGAGGTTGGCCGACCATGCTTATCCCAGCAACGAACTTCTAAATGTCCAGATTTTCCACAGAATGTACATTGAAGCTTTTCTCTGCCTCCCATACCACGTCCTCGTCCTCTGATATTCTGAATATTTCCACGCCCATAACCAGATGAGACAACAAGAGCAGATGACTGAGTCACAGGCTGAGATTGTGGCAGAGAGATCTACTCAGACGATTGTATGCATCAGCAAGAGTGGGAACATCTGATCCAGTCAACATTTGAACTTTTGCAACAGAAAATTCTGAAGAAAGACCTGTAAGAAAACGAGCAACCATGGTTTGTTCTTGATGATCCTTTTGCTTCGAGCAACAAAGAGGCCTGTGAGCATTAAGTCTTTCAAACGCAGCTTTGACAGAGGCATAGTATTGGGCCAAGGTCTGATCTCCCTGCTGCAAATTATATATCTCATGTTCTACTTGCAGGATACGACTCACATTAGTTTCTTGTGAGTATGTGTCACGAAGATTGTCCCACATCAGTTTGGTTGTATTATAGTAGATCAATCCATCTGCAATATGGGGTTCAACACTATTTATGATCCATGACATAACTATGTCATTATCTTCATCCCAAGTAACATATTTTCCCAATTTTTCAGGGGGTTCGTCTTCCAACAGAATATGTTTTCGACGATGTTCAGATACCGACATCATAAAAGTTCTGGACCACCTGGCATAGTTGGTTTCATTCAACCTTACGGAAGAGCCGTACGAGAAGGGGTTGGTAAAAGCCTTATACTCCCCAATATGTTTCATTTTAGAATCACATTTCGAAGTTTCAGCCATACTGCTCACTTGAACAACAAGTATTCAAGTAAAATTTTCTAACACTGTAAGGAATCAACCCTGTTGTTTATAAAAAAAATAGCCCACAACCAGCAGGGAATCACTCCTGCTGCTTTCACGACAGAGGGATAACTTAAACTAACACAGCACGAAACAAAACTCGACACAGCAGGGAATCACGACCATTGTTGCGCCCAAACACACCACGACCAACGATAATATTCAGTTGCAAAACAGATGATCACGACAACTGTTGTTCTCCAAACATATAAGGCATAACAACCAATAAGTCTTCAGGGCACAATTAAATAGATCAATCATATCTCGATCACACGCAACAAGCACAGAAAATAAATTTCAGAATCACGGCAGGCACGCAATCATCACAGAAAAATGAAATCACGCCAGGCACGCAACAACACAGAAACTTGCTGCGTGACCCAAACAGCAGGAACAACCAACAATCACAGCAGGTATGCAACAGCAGGAACACAACTCATCAACAACCAAAAATCACGTCACGGCTGGAACAAAACTCGGCAACATCCAGGAAATCACGATAGGAGATCATGAAAAGAAAAAAAACTCCAAACTGAGGAGAAAAGGAGGTCACGACTCCAGGAAATCTTCGCTGGGAGCTCCATCCTTAGATCTGACGACAGATCTGGGTAACATCCCAGATCTGTTATCAGATCTTCCACAATCGTGCAACAACAAACCTGATTTCACGCAGTCGGGTTTTTTTTTCTCGTTGGTGAAGATCAGTCCTCTCGTGATCACGCTCCCGAGATCGAGGGCTTTGATACCATGTAGAAGGAAGGTCGATGAATCCTGGAGGGATGTAGAAGGAAGGTCGATGCACAGCCACCTATGTAGAGAGAGAGAGAGAGAGTCGGCTGCACAGTAAATAATCTCGTTACTTTGGATTAGGGCTTCTCTCTATATTAAATAGAGAGAGGCTAAAAGGAATAATTACATCTAAGTCCATTATGAAAACAAAATTTCAAAAAACCTCTAATATAAAAAGACTTAAACTAAAAACCACATATTCTCAACACTCTGGAAGTCATAAATGCCAAGATAAGATAGATGATTGAGAGCCTTTGCAAGATCCAATGCCCTATAGACAGATGATTAGGGCTTTGTCTTATCTTTCTATTACTCGCCCTGATATATCTCATGCTATTCATTCTGCTAGTCAATTTTAGTATATTGTCACTACAATGCATATGAGTGTTGTAATGAAAATTGTTAGATATATTAAAAAATCTATTAATCTTGGTTTGTTTTTATCATCCTTCTCCTCACTAGAAGTCATTGCATATTCTGATTCTGATTGGGGAGAGGATGTCAATGATAGACGTTCAACCACTGGTTTATGTGTATTTATAAGTGACTCTTTAATTTCATGGTGATGCAAAAAACAACAGAAGGTGTCACTCTCCTCCACCGAAGCTGAGCATCGAGCCATGACGACCACTACATCTGAGTTAGTATGACTGAGACAACTTCTCGAAGACTTGGGGGTTCATATTACAGAACCTTCAAAATTGTGTTGTGACAACAAGAGCGTTGTATACATTTCAAGCAATCATACGTTTCATGAGAGGACGAAACACATTGATATGGATTGCCACTACGTTTGTGAAGAATTTCTGCAGAAGACTATCACACTGCCTTATGTTCCATCATAGTATCAACTCATGGATTTCTTCACCAAAGCGTTATTGTCACCCAGATTTCATTTCCTACTTGGCAAACTCTCAGTAGTTGTACCATGAGTTTGAGGGGGGGTGTTAAGATATACATATACGTATATGTATATACATATACATATACTTATATGTATATGTACTCAACTATAAACCGAAATACCCATCAAGGGTATTTTGGTCCTTTTACTGTAATAGGCGTCAGCCCATTAGGGGCTGACAACTTGAGTTTCCTTTTTGTTTTTTTCATTTTTTATTTTTTGAGTTTTATTGGGAGCAGCTCCAAAGTAGCTGTTGGAGCTGCTCCCAACGGTCATAAATATGACTGTTGAGAGCAGCCCAACAGTCACTTTGGGCTGCTCCCTTTGTGGCCCTTGTATTTTTTCAACTCTTTCTCTTGAGTGTTTATATGCAATAACAATTTGTTAGACCCTTGTGTAGGTGATGTGTTGATTCAATCAAGTATTCTACTTGATTGAAGATGTGTTCTTGCATGTGTATTGGATTCAATCCACTTCATTACAAAAGTATCGTTAGATAACCTCATTGAGGATACGACTTCGGTGCGGACATGCACACCATATCAATGAATGAAGTTTCGCGTATTGATGCATCTTCTAGTAGTTCAAACCCAACGGTTGTGTTTGGCTGGTCCATTTAGTATAATCATGTTTTTCATTTAGCAATTTGGATGTAAAAAGTATGTGTACATTTATATTTTGGCTTGTTATAGACTTATTTTTATCATTCCTTAAATATATTTCAATATTTAAATTCACTGGTTCAAAGTATGTTCCTCAGTAAATGAAGCTTGATACGTCCATGTGTGTAGTCTGATATACTCAACAATTCATGGGTAATGAGATTTTACTCATGATAACAAATTTGTGATGTGCACTGAGTATTCTTTTTTTAATTTGTTTGGGTATGAAGCAGTTTTGAGTGTTACTGTTACAGTTATAAATCAGTTTAGATAAAAATGTGCTCGAGTGAAAATTGGATTTAGGTTTGGGTTGTTTCAAGTGCATATTGTAAAGAACCAATTGGGTGGGGTATGGAAATGGGTGAGATACAAACTTCTTCGGGTCTTAAATTTTCATACCCAAGAACTGATCCACTTTTTTAAATGTGTTTTGAACTGACCTGGCCCATAAGTCCATTCAAGTTGAGTTTAGATCAGGTGTGATTGGTTTGGCTTCTCAGCATAGCTCCAGTCTACCTGAGCCATTTACTCCCATAAACTGTAGTGGTTGTGGATCAGCGAAGGATTTCAAAGGACATTGTCAGCACTTTATTCTGTGCATCATTAGAGATGGCCATCAGTCGGTCTTATCAGGTGGAAATAGTCTTTGACCCACTTGGTTGGGTCTACTTGGACCATGTGCCAGATTTTGGAGTTCATGCTATGTAGATTTTTGTTTTGTTAAATTCTCATTGCAAAAAGTTATGGATGTAAAATACATTGTTCCTGCAATGATAATGTAATATAAAGTATAAACCATAAAACAAGTAATGCACACTTGAGCAATTAAGTCTATACTTTGGACTACCATCCGTCCAACTAGCTTGGGTCCTTGTGTGATGGGTCTTGTGTTGGGTTGGTCCATGCCTCAAAACTATTACCATAATGACTTGTATGCGAAGGAAAATTGATAATATTAGGAAGATTCTTGATTTTTTCGCAAGAATGATAGCCGAGTGTTTTGCAACAACCAGGTCTCAATGATTTTTCCTTCAGAAGGCTATTTGTTTGAATATTTATTTTTGGGCTTGTTGCAACTTAAGAACTCATGAACAGAGACATAAAAGAATTTGGATGTTTTGTAGCCATGAACTAATCGTTAACCATGCATGAATCGTTATTCCCTGAGAGTGTAGCTAATAGGCTTGCAGAACATTGCCTACATAATGATTCTTTCGCTGGAAAAACATACTCAAAAGGTCCTGATAGGCTTCTTTCTTGCATGCAGGAAAGCGCTGCTGCTTTTGTTTTCTTCAAGAATCGTTATTCTGCAATTGTTGCTGCACAAGTTATGCAGTCATCAAATCCCATGACATGGGTCACCGACTTGGCTCCGGAACCGCATGATGTTTATTGGTCAAATCTGTGGATTCCATTTAGACAGCTTTGGATTCGACGGATTACAACTCTTTTGGCTTCTATCGTCTTTATGTTTTTGTTTCTTATTCCAGTCACATTTGTCCAAGGACTGACACAGCTGGAACAGTTGCAGCATACATTTCCCTTTTTGAGAAACATTTTGAAGAAGTAAGAATGTACTGTTTATTTTACAGGTTGCATGTAATAACATTATTATCTCTCTTTCGTGATTGAGTTCACATGCTAATAGTCATTAGATATGTTTTACTTTTACATGTGGTTTATATTTATGATAAGGTAATCTTGATCATGCAGCACTGTTATTCTTCTCTATTGAAATATAAATTTGCAAATATAGATACCGGTGTCTCTTCTCTTTTTAGACATCATTCATAACCAAATAAGTCTCTGTCTTGTAAGTTCATTAATACCTAAAAGATGCTGTATGTTTTTCTGACTTCATGCATTTATGCAGGAGATTTGTAACCCAGCTGTTTTCAGGATATCTGCCTAGTGTTATCCTACAGCTATTTCTCTATACTGTTCCCCCAACGATGATGCTATTTTCAGCAATAGAAGGTTCAATCTCTCATAGTGGAAGGAAAAAAAGTGCATGCTGTAAGGTGTTATACTTTACAATCTGGAATGTGTTCTTTGTCAATGTACTCTCTGGTTCTGTCATTAGTCAGCTGAATGTAATTTCAAGTCCCAAAGGCATACCAATGCAGCTGGCCAAGGCTGTTCCGAGTCAGGTGACTTAACACTTTTTGCTTCCGACGTGCATTTTTTGGTTGTCTACTATTTGTGCCAGGTCTCTTTTATTTTTGCACTATCATTTTTCTTAGCATGGCGTGCACACACACACACACACACACACACACACACACACACACACACACACACACACATACAAAGTTACTTTTCTGCAAGAACACATAGGGCCAAAGAGTGAACCACCACAGAATCTACATTGGTCAAAAACAGGCAGCACTGCTGGTGTTGGTCACGGGCATAAAGAATCACACTCATGGAGTTTGGAATAGTAGATACTTTAGATACAGATGTGCATAAGTACATGCACGAACACAGGAAATTGCCTTAGAATAATGCCCATGCACTTGTGTGTGTATTGTTAAGATGTATATATATATAGTACAGTATATTTAGGATATAAATTGTTTTTTTTTATTTCTCTCTTTTTTATTTTTGTATTTTTAATGCCCTTCAAGGGGCATTTATGTCATTTCATTAGGCTAGACAACTAACCGTTCTAACCTAACGGCTAGTTATTCTAGCTGTTAGGAAGCTCTAACGGCTAGGTTTCTTTTCTCTTGTATATTTAAATGGGGCTAAGTCCCTTGGAAGTGTATGCATTCTTTGTGCATTGATTTATTAATAAAATATTATTTTTTTAATAGTGTTTGTGTGTGCTCTCTCTTTGCCCCTTAGTTTCTCTTGTGCTTGTGCCCATAGTGGCTTGTGTTTGTGCCTCTTATGGGATGTGTGGGCCCTTTCCCTATTCCATTACATGGTATTAGAGCCTTGAGCTCTTGATTCTTGGGATACTTGTGATCTAGGTGCTCACGTGGACGTGAGCTCGCGGATCGTGCGATCGTGAGTTCGTGGTGTTCAAAGAGCATTGCTATCCACAATTTATTCTCTTACTCTCATTCTTCACCAATATGGAGGACAACCATGAGTCTATCATCGCCATTCCCATGAAGCTCAATGACACCAACTACGTAATGTGGGCTTTTATTATGAAGCATCACATTCGGGGCAAAGGGTTATGGGGATTGGTTGATGGTACTGAAAAGCAACCAAAGCTTGTCCTCACAAAAAATGACAATGGAAAGGAGGTTGCACTTCGAGGAGATAATATGAATAAAGTTGTCGCCGACTATGAAAAGAAATAGAAAAAATGGAAAATGGACCATTACAAAATCATGTCATGGCTTATAAATAGTGTAGACATCAACAAGTGTGCAAGCTTAGCAAAATTTGAATATGCAAGCGATGCATGGAAGTATCTTCATGACATGTACTCGTTAAAGGATATTGCACATGTGTGCAATATTCAAAACAAAGTAAGGACTATAAGTCTATGACCCATGGGGATATGAGCATACGTGAATACTATAATTCTCTATCCCTATGCAGCTGAGATAATAGCTCGATCTGAAATTACTGATGAAAAGAGAGTTGATACTTCAGAAGTCATAAGTGAATGCCAAAAGGAAGAAAGACGATACAAAACCTTTGGATGATCCAACTCCATATAAACAGATGATTGAAGCACTAACTTATCTCTCTATTACTAGACCTGATATTGCACATGCCATTCATTCCTTTAGTCAATTCTAGGATTCCTCCACTACAGTACATATGAGTGTTGTAATAAGGATTATTAGATATATTAAGAATATTATTAATTATGAATTATTTTTACCATCTTCCTCGCTATTAGAAGTAATTGCTTATTCAGATTGGGGAGGGGATGTAACGTTACTCAACCACAGGTTTTTGTGTTTTTGTAGGTGACTCAATATCGTGGAAATGCAATAAACAACAAAATGTGTCTCTATCTTCAACAAAAGCAGAGTACCAGACTATGGTGACTACTACTTTTGAATTGGTGTGGTTGAAGCAACTGTTAGAAGACTTGGGGTTCACATCAGTGTTTAAAACTCGCCGAGTCAACTCGTTGACTCGGCTGACTCGCCCCTCCAGCGAGTCAACCCGGCAAGGCAAACTCGGTTTGCCAAAACTCGGGCTTGACTCGGCCTGACTCGGGCGAGTTTTGGGATGTTTGAAATTTGTTTTTTGAGTTTCAAATTACAGTTTCGAAATATATAAGTACATATATTTTAACAAGGGTTACCCCCAGATTTTGTATAAAAAAGAAAATAAAAATCATTTAAAGATAAAAAAACATTTAAATCCATAGAATAAAATCACCATGTTGTTCGAACTACTGTTCACCCTGTGTTATCAACTTATTCTAGCAAAATATTTTAAAGAAATGATTTTCACTATATATGGCGGGTCCATTGTGCCTATGGGAAGTCACATTTAGGTTTCATCGTCCATTTGTTATGTGAACAAGCATTGTACATATTCAAATATTAGTAGTCTTTTTATAGTTGTGCCATTAATATATTTCCTGCATAGTTTTATACATGAGAAAATTGCTTATTTATGTTGATATTGGGTATTTTTTAAACTTTCAATATGCACATATATCCCTGTTTTACATTTATGGATTTGTTAGAGAGGGAATTAAAACTTTTAAAACAAGCTAGCATATATGATTGGCCATTTTAGGAACCTTAGGTAGTA
This sequence comes from Nuphar pumila, assembly GCF_984573655.1. Classification (NCBI taxonomy): domain Eukaryota; kingdom Viridiplantae; phylum Streptophyta; class Magnoliopsida; order Nymphaeales; family Nymphaeaceae; genus Nuphar; species Nuphar pumila. Next base: position 2,166,872 of record NC_143249.1, on the reverse strand, counting down.
GCAGACTTAACTCATGGTGACCAAATCCTCTAATTCAAGTCATGAATTAGTCAAAGTGCTTTTATAGATATCGAATTCAATTATTCAAGCAAACCTCTATAGTTCTTTGCAGTTGTTTTTATATTCTTACAGACATTTGGAGACTATGTTTACTCAAAAACATGGTTTCAGACAAATTATATATTGTTTTTCTTTTAAAATCAAAAGTTAACAAAACCTGGTCCGAGTCACCGAGTTGACCCGCCCAGTCACGAGTCAATAAAGAACGAGTCGAGTTCCGAGTCACGGGTTTCAAAACCTTGGTTCACATAACAGAACCCTCAAGGTTATGTTGTGATAACAAAAATGTAATTTATATCGCTGACAATCATACGTTTCGCGAAAGAACCAGGCATATAGAGATGAATTTGTAATGAAATATACGAAAATACAAAACAAGAGCCTCTAAGGGCTTACAAGATCACAAACACAAAGTGCACATCCACAAGTTCACTATGGGACAATACAAGAGCCAACAATGGCTAAAAAAAATGTAAAAAATGTCTTTATTGAACAAATGCTTAAGCAAAAAATAGTCATTGGGAGCTCCCAATGACTCTTTGGTCTTTCAACCATAGAGCCCTCATACAATAACTAAATGAAGGAAAAAAAATAAATGTAAAGGACAAAACCGTCCCTAATGGACAATACCTATTACAAGAGTGAAAAAGACCAAAATGACCTTGATGGAAAATACAAATTACATAATAAGAAATATATATACACATATATATATATGTATATAACTATATAGATACATATTTTAACACTCCCATTCAAACTTATGGTGGCATCACCGAAAGTTTGTTCAGAATAAAAATGAACTGGGGGTGTAGAAAGAGATTTGGTGAAGAAATCTGCAAGTTGGTACGTAGAGGTGACATATGACAGTTCAATAGTTCCACGTAAATATTCATCACAAACATAATGGCAGTGTATCTGTATATGCTTTGGACCTTCATGAAAGGTATGATTGCTCACAATATAGATTGCACTTTTATTGTCGCAACACATCTATGGTTTTGAGATACAATTCCCAATGTCTTTAAGAAGGTTCCTTAACCATACAAGTTTTATTGTTGTCATAGTCATCGCCCAATACTCAGCTTTAGTAGAAGATAATGAGACCTTTTGTTGTCTCTTGCACCTCCAAGAGGTCACAGAGTCACCTAAAAATGCACAGAAACCAGTGGTTGAGATCCTATCATTAAGATTCTTTCTCCGGTCAGCATTAGTATAATAAAGTAAATCTAGAGTAGAGGATAAGGATAAGAAAAGTTGTTTGCTTATTGAATTCTTAATATATCTAATGATACTTAGTATTGCATTCATGTACAGCATGTTGGAACTGACTGACTGCATGGGCTATGGCAGGTTTGGTAATAAACAAGTATGTGAGAGATCCAATCAATTATCTATATGGTGTGGGATCTTCTAGTAATGTCCCATCTTTAAGCCTTGATTTTACATTGACAACTCCAGGAGTCTCCACCTTCTTATCATCAGAAATCTTCGACTTAGCACAAATGTTAGTTGTCAGTTTCATTTGTGACAGGATATAGCCTATGGGAGAATAGGCGACCTTAATACCTAAAAGATATCTCAGGAAACTCAAATCAGACATATCAAAATTTTCTTTTAAAACATTTTTAATTTGATTAACTCTCTTTTTATCACACCCTATAATTATCATATCATCTACATACAGTAACAATATCACGATATTTGTACCTGTATTCTTAACAAAGCGAGTAGTATAAGTATAACAAGACCAAAAACCCAAACTTTCATAACATTACTAAGTCAATCATACCAAGCCTTAGGGGCTTGATTAAGACCATATAATGCCTTTATTAGTTTGAAAATTTTTCCTTTTCAATATTAAATCCCGGCATAGGATTTATGTATACTTCTTTACTAAGATCACTATTAAGGAAAACGTTTTTTACATCTAATTGGTAAATAGGTCATTTTTTAATGGATACAACAACTATGCATGTAACTCTCTCTCTCTCTCTCATAGTTGAGATGATGGATAAAATGAATGAAACAAACAATCCACATTTTTTTTCTTTTTCCAAGCGAAAGTAAGTAAAAATATATTATGTTTCCTCTTCTTGAGAGTTTATCAATGAAAATAGTGAGCTTTAATAAATTGAGTAAATAGGACAACTGGCATTTTCTTTCGGAGGCAGATTTGTTTATTTGGAATCAGTTATGTTGGCAATTGTTTGGGTTCTTTTGATTTCCCAAACTGATGCACTGAATGGCTTTTGAATCTAATTAAGGCTGGCTCTTTTTATTTTTGCGCTGAAAATCTGCAAAGTGTGATGTGAATGATCTTCACTGGCTTTGTGAAGGTTATCATAATTCAACATTAGTAACTTTGCATATTTATTTTTTATTTCTTCTCATTAGTCTTTTGAGTTGCACAAAAGAAGTTCTTGAATGTCAGTCCTCACTCAATTGAGCAAGAATTGTCTCCTATTATGGGGTGGTTGCTTCTTATGGTGTTCTTTAATTGTTTGTGGTAAAAACTGTGATACCCGTACTAGGTTCTTCCTCCTTTTCTGATCTTCTACTGAGGCCATCTCAGATGATATTTTCAGAAACAAATATGATGGCAGTTGACTCATTCCTACATAGGATTTGGCTGGCATTTATGGCCTACTGCTGTCCAAGATTGCAAATTTGATCAAATAAGGCAAAGTGTCTTCCATGGCTTATACTTTGAACCGTGATCTCTAATCTCTTCCATTGCTTTTATCTTTTCTAGCAAAATTCTTATCAAATATTTGAGGACACACCAAATTGGCATGTGTTTTTGTTTCTTTCAATTTTTGGATCTGGAGTGGTAGTTTTGAGATATTTTTTTTAAGAAAACGTTGTGCTAAAGGGAGTTTTTTAAACTCTGCAGGCAACATTCTTCATCACTTACATTTTAACATCAGGTTGGGCAAGTTTGTCCTCGGAAATCATGCAACTCTTTGCTTTAACTTGGAATATGGTCATGAAACTGCTTAGAATAAAGGACGATGGGGTGTACATGCCATCCTTTCCATACCATACGGAAGTTCCTAGAGTGCTCCTCTTCGGACTTCTGGGATTTACTTGTTCAATTTTGGCACCTCTGATATTGCCTTTCTTGCTGGTATACTTTTTTCTTGGCTATGTTGTCTACCGTAATCAGGTACCTTATCTATACTGATGCTGTTTATTTTCAATGGTTTTTTTGTGCATATTATTTTTATTTAATTCTTGTTATAAGTAACTTTGCATAAGCCCCGAAGGGGTTTGGCGTAGTGGGATGGGACCTAGGCTGCTAGGCAGGTGGTCTAGGTTCAAATTCCATGGCCATCACCCCTTGCGCAAGCCAAAGCGTGGTGACTCCCTGGGGGCAAGGGGTAAGCCCACAGAGTTTTACGCTGCCAGGAAATTGATCATAAGTATGGCAGGCAAAGTTAGCGCGGCTAGGTCTCTCCTCTTGGGGGAGGTTTCTCTGTGTAAATATAAAAAAAAAAGTAACTTTCCATAAGGGGCAGCCTTTCTTTGATTTGTTAATTGTTGTTACTTTTCGTGCTCTCTTAGCTATTTACCTCCATCGCTCTGGTTTACATAGTTTCCCATTCAGTCCTTGTGATGGTTTTTATTTGACCTCAGTAATGAAAATTCTTTGTGCTGTTTTTTCTTTCTTTTGTCATTAATGGTTCTGTTTTGGGGAGGAAGGAGAAATCTGTGGAAGCCGTTCACTAAAGCAGTTGTATCATCATCAAAATGATATCTTGAAAATAGTCATAGCTGATAATGTTGAGCTTTCTCACAGTCTTAGTTGTCAAAGTCGGTAGGTGGTGAACCCCTAAAATGACCAGGTGGACTAGTCGGTACCCCAATTAATTTTTTTTTTAAAAATACACAAAATATGTAAACAAACTGCTAAAATTTATAACAAACATGTGTACAATATAAAATCAATCAACAATAAGCAATAGACAAAACACATGTCATCGAGCACTGTAAAGCAATTATATTAAATAACTTCAAAAAAATTAAGAATAAATGAACAATTGAATAAACAAACCATACAACTAACAATGTGAATAAACAATATACAAACAGATTATATATGAATTACACACACACACACACACACACACACACACACACACACACACATATATATATATATATATATATAAATGAAACACACACAGAATATATATAATATACATATTATAATAACTGAAATACAGAATATTATAATATGTTAATATATATAATTATATATGTTTTCACAGAAAACAGATATATATGTGTGCATCAGCATCTGTGTGTGTGCATGGGATGTGTGAAGTGTGAACTGTGAAAAAGATAAGAAAGCAAATTATATATGAATTACAACCAGAAATATAACTCTTTGTTTTTTAAAGAAAGGAAGATATTATTATGGATAAATAGCTAAACAGAAGTTACAATTGAAAAGAAGACAGCATAACAAGATCAGTTGTCTGCCCAAAAAACCGATGCTCAGCAACAAAGTGTGCCCAAAGACATTCGCACGCCCTGCTTACAAAGGTCAGCAGGCCCGAACCAACATGCTCCAAACCGCAGAGTTCCGAGTGGACTGTGCAGCACCCAAAAAATCCAATTCCTGAACAACGCCCCTGCAGCACAAACAGGGCATGTGCTGTGCTGAGTGATAACCAGCATCTCAGGTGGCAGCGGCTCAACCATTCCCTATTCGGTCAATGGGAAAATTCGGCCACTTGCGGCAGACTTGATCTTGAACCTCCCAATGCAGCTGAAGGTGAATTCCCTCAAGGTCGCAATTCTTACCATTAAAGACACGCTGATTTCTTTCCAACCATATAAGTTTCCATGCTATCAAGATCTAAACCTTCCAAACAAATTTACACCGGGGGCCTTTCGAATTCAAGTGGGATGCAACCAATATGTCTCTAGGAAAAGAAATGCTGTCCCAATTTGCAAAAAGATCAAATCTGGATGGGTGCATCAAAGTGTGGATGAAAACACAAGACCAAAAAAGGTGTGTTGATGATTCCTCCTCACAAAAGCAAAGCGAACATCGGCTAGCTAAGTGAAAACCTTGGTTCTTGAGTCTAATTTCTGTGCTTAACACATCATAGAGGATCATACAACTTATAAGGGATCCTCTAAGTAGGAGTCCAGCGTTCTAAAAAAGTATGTTTAGGAAGCCAAGTGGGTGAGCGGGTGTGAAAATGTCTTCAAAGAGACAATGTGCACAAAAAGTGTCAGCTCCTCAATGAGTGATGCGCACAAAGGCACAAGAAGAACACTTGAACAAGTGTGCTCAAAGGCACATAATAAATCACCAATGCACAAAGGCATAAAAATAATCAATCTTTATTGAATAGTGTAAGAGCTTTGACTCAAAGCTTAAGGAAAATACAAAGGGGAGGACCCCTATTTATAACACCCATATGAAGACCTTGGAGGGGCTCCATATAGACGTTGGAGCCCCTCCAACGGTCACAATTGTGACCATTGGAGGAGCCCAACGTCTATATGTGGGCCCTCCAAGGCTAGAAAAAATAAAATAAGTAAAATAAAAAGAACGAATAAAAAAATACAAAAAGAAAAGATACAATCATATTCCAAGTGGAATATGCGTAAAATGTAGAAATAACAGTTTTACCCTTAAAGGGTATTACAAAATTATATATATAATATATATAATACATTTTAACATCCCCCCTCAAACTTACGGTGTGATGACCAAAAGTTTGCCAAGAAGAAAATTGAATCTAGAGGAACATAGCACCTTAGTGAAAAAGTCTGTCAGTTGGTATGACATTCTTTAGATATTCTTCTCTAACATAGTGGCAATCAATCTCGATCTGCTTCGTGCGCTCATGAAAAGTGTTATTCTTTGCATTATATATTGCACTTTTGTTGTCACAACATAGCTTGGTAGGCCCTTGAACACGAACTCCCATGTCTTTCAATAATTGTTGAATCCAAACAATTTTCATGGTTGTAGTTGCCATGGCTCGGTACTCAGCCTCTGTAGACGATAGGGACACATTCTGTTGTTTCTTATATCTTTATGAAACCAAAGATTCACCTAAAACAATACAGAAATGAGTGGTGGAGTGACAGTTATTTTGGCCACCTCCCCAATCAGAGTTAATATAGGCAATCAAATTTAACTCAGAAGGTGAAGATAGAAATACTCTCTTATTTATAGACCTTTTCATATATATGATAATCCGAAGAACAACACTCATATGAACGGATGTAGGTGCATATTGAAATTAGCTTGCAACATGTACAACATGAGAGATATCTTGTCTGGTGATGCTAAGATAGATCAATGAACCAACCAGTTGCCTGTAGGGAGTAGGATTTTCTAAAGGAATCCCATCATCAATCTTATCTTTGCCCTTACTACTTCAGGAGTTTCACAAGTTTTGTCATCTGAAATACCTAACCTGTCAATGACCTCACTAGCAAGCTTAGTTTGGGACAAAAAATAACCCCTGTGAGAATAGGCAACTTCATTGCCCAAAAAGTATGTCAGAAAACGTAAGTCCGACATTTCAAATTTTTTCGTTAGAGTAGACTTGATACTTTTGATTTCCACTGCATCATCACCTGCGATCAACATATCATCAACTTATAATAACAAAATTACAATACCTACATCAGAGTTCTTGACAAATAACACAGTGTCAGTGTAGCATGAGACAAAACCATTTTCTACCGTTATGCTGGTAAATCGATCATACCAAGCCTTGGGAGCTTGTTTTAAACCATAAAGAGCTTTTCGTAAGCGAAGCACTTTATCTTTAGAAATCTCTATACCTGGAGGGCTATGTCACACGGACTCGGCTCCAAGGTCGACGCATCTGCGTCGACACACACAGACACGGATGCGGCTCGGACTCGGTCAACCCGACTCTGGGTCATTTTGGTTCATTTTTTGGAATTTTTTTTCAAAAAAAACTTGGGCTATAGAATTTAAAAAAAAATTGGGGGGGGGGCGCCCCCCTATAACCCCCCGCCAGGGGCGGGACCCCCCCCCCCCCTCCTGTAAGGAAAAAACCCTAAATCAGGCTTCACAACTCATCACCTGTCCTCTAATGGGCACAACTTTGACCGAGTCCCCGTGTCTAAAATTTTTTAAATTGCGCCGCACCCGTGTCGCACCCGCACCCATGTGACATAGCCTCCAATTCATTCAGTCGAGCATCGAGGCCATTCTCTGTTTGTAACCTCCCACCTTAATAGATCATGTAATGCAGCAGGGTCTATGTATATTCCTCTAAAAATCCGCTGGTTGCGCTCAGTCCAGATTACCTTCCAAGCAGATAACACCCCATACTCGCCAGATAAATTTCCATCTCTTACCTTTCCAGTTCATGTGTGCTGAAATCAATATAACTCTTGGGAAGTTGATGTTGCCCCAGTTGATTTGAAAGTCCTCCCTCCCAAACCTCATTGAGCAGATTTCTTATAAAAACACATTGACAAGGTGAGGCGCGCCTCACCTTGAGGCATACGCCTCAAGGCGTATGAGGCATTCACCTTAGGGCCTTTGTGCCTTATGCCTGTGCCTCAAGGCACAAAGCCCCTCGCCTTGAGGCGAGGCATTTTGCGCCTTGAGGCGCGTTTTTAATAACACTGATAGCCACCATCTTCTTCCATTTTTGCGCCTTGAGGCGAGGCACGCTTTTTTCTTTTGTTCACCCTCGTTGTGATTGCAATTTCTCTCCCTCTATTCTCTCTTGCTCTCTTGCACTCTGATTACAAGCTTCCGCGATCGGCAAGCGAGCTAACGAGTAGGCTTGCGGCGGTGAGGAAGGACCGTCGCGCCGCGCTGGCCCATTGAAGGAAATAGGCCCGTGACACTGCATTTCACACCAAGATTTACATCTATGGTGGAGTCCATGATATATGTTGGCGGGACTTCCTAGTTGTATGGCCAGGGCTGCAAAGGTAGTGCTGGTAAACGAGCTGAACAAACCAAACAGAGGGTGTTCAAGCTTGGCTCGTTATTGTGGAAAGCCGAGCCAAACTTGAGCTAGCTTGTTTACCAAAAAAAAATCAATTTTCAAAATAAAACTCAATAGAATTAGGCTTTAAACCTACCGAGCCAAGCTCAAACTGGCTCATTTGTAAAACAAATGCATTTTCAAAGATGTAAGCAAGATTTGAATGCTGAACTTTTTACTTGCAAGCCAAACACTTCAAGCATCTAACACTTTATGGTGTAAAATAAATGTAAAAAGATAGTCACAAATATCGGTATTGGCTACATCTCAGCGAGGCTATTTCTCACGATATTATAGGTTAGGTAATAAATCTCAGGAAAATCTCAGGGATTATTTTTTTTAATATAAAAATAAAAAAAATAAGTGAGAAAATATCATGTTTAGACAATAAAATACATATATAATAAAAAAAGTAAAAAATGTAAAAGAAATAAGAAAAACATATATAAGATGTAGACAATAAATAAAAACAGTAAAAATAATTGATAATATCATGATATAATTAAATTGACAATATTGTTAAAATATTACAATATTTTACCTTTAATTTATTTGCTGAAAATACAGCTATAAAAATATCGCTGATACCTGTGACTATGTACAATATAATTCTTGCTAGTTAATGAGCCTATAGGAGCCACACCAAACACTTGTTCGTGTTTGGCTTGGCGAGCCTATTTCATGAGTTTGAACCAGCTCTTTGCAAGCCGAGCCACAAGATGCTCATCTTGTTTCCCAGCCCTATGCATAGGGGTCCACAATTGACCGAGTTGTTCAAGCTCAATTTGGTAGACCTCAGCTTGAGATCGGTTTGTTCAATAAACAACTGAGCTTGAGCCCAATATGAAGCTCATTTAGTTATATGAGCTGAGCTTGAGCTACTGCTCATCAAAGCTCGATAAAGCTCATTTAGGCTCATCTTTTTTTTAGTTGAAAACCATCTGAGATGCTGGTAATCCATGGAACATGTATATGTAGTTATGTATAGTAGGGCCTTCATTTTGGAGGGTCATATCGGCATGGTGGTTTAGGTTGTCTGGCTAAATAATATGCTTTTCAAAACAAAATTTGAATGGGTCGTGGGTCAAACGGTGTAAATAATTTGAGGTGGGAGCACTGAAAGCATCTGAAATTTTAAAATCACTGCTGAGAGGTACAAGTGGATGATAAGGCTATAATAGTGAATACAAGTATTTTATTACTGTTTAACTAACCATTCCAGATGTGAAGAGAGGAATCATGATGGCAGTAAAAATTGTGACCCAGTAATGGGTTAATTTGCACTTACCTCAGTGTGGGTCATGCATCCCTTCCCCTGATAGGTTTTGGCCTCTTCTGTGGTATTTGTGGCGTATGCATGGAAGGTTGAAACTTTTAAACGGCTCTAAAATTTCATGCTTCTCCCTCGTGGCATTACCTTTTAATCCATGGCCAATGTGTCGAAGCAGAGTGATCTTTTTGGATCCACACTCTGCAATCCATGGGAGGTACAAGCATGATTGTGCCTGTTTTGTGGACCTTGCCCTTTGCGGTCTCAGTCTGAAGCTTGCTATATATATAGCAGATTTTTTTTAATATGCATGGTTAGAATGTCATGAATTACAATATTGTGAAGTTACTTTCAATATGTTTTCTAGGTAAGATGCATTTTCATTTGCATGGGATCATATGTCATGCATAGATGTTCAGCTTCTGAGAGAAAGGCTCCCGTTTTCATGTGCAGTCATTGAATAAGAAATAAGCAATGAATGTTTTTTTTGTTTTTGAATCATAGTTGCACTTAAGCATACTTGTATTATGCAGATTCTTAATGTCTATTGCACAAAATATGAGGCTGGAGGACAGATATGGCCTATAGTGCACAACACAACAGTGTTTTCTTTGGTGCTGACACAAATAATAGCCCTTGGGGTGTTCGGATTAAAAGATTCACCGGTTGCATCAGCCTTTACCATACCACTGCTTGTATGTACGCTTCTCTTCAATGAGTACTGCAGGCAGCGTTTCGGTCCGATATTTGAAAGTTACTCTGCACAGGTATTTTTGGTCTCATGCTTTCATTGTTCTTACTCTTTAGTGCAGTGGGCTGACTTTGAAGTACCAATATATTGTATTGTAGGAACTTATTGAGATGGACAGAGAAGATGAAAGAAAGGGACGGTTGGATGATATTCTTCAAAAGCTACCTGCAGCTTATTGTCAGCATATACCAAAAATAAGTGAGGAGTCCGAGGACGGTAGGGCAATCGGCTGCCATTGTTTGAAGGAGATGCATAAGTCGTTTGATCACCCAACGGTTGGTAGGATGCCGGTTTCTAGACTGCAAGAGGTAACTACTTGGGTGTCCATGCCCATCACAGTACATAACAACACTACTTCCACGAGCAGCTGAGTGAAAACACTCATCTTCTGTAAATAACTTTTAAGTGTGGGTTATGATACATAGCAATCGTACCACTGCGGGGGGTCGCCCGGCATGGCCAGCAGGGTGGCTATGAAGGTTCTGAGATGAAGGCACTGGATCAAACCCTGCTGGTGCACGGGTTTGTCCATAGCTTTTAGAGGTCAGCCACGTGAGGCAGGGTGGTCATGTGGACGCACCCGGGGTTTTCCTTGCTTCGGCGAGGGTTCTTTGTCATAAAAAAAGATACATAGCAATCATATTTCTCTTCTGTAGTCCTTTTAGTTGGTTCAGGCGGTGAAAAACTGGGTAGAGAAATCAAAGTAGGTTTGAGAAACTGATGTGAATAAGAGAAGACAAGGGCATGTTCATAGCAAATACTTTGTGCAGTTAAAACAATTTTATTCAATATTTAAAAGTGTGAAAAGTTCAATGGCCAGCATAAGATTTTCAAGTCTTGCATTTTCAAGAGTATTGTCAACAAACTTTTTCCCAAGGCTGGGGTTCTGTGCTTGGAAGGCTAGAAAATGCGCTGAACAGATGCTAATTCACTAATTTTGGTGCTTTGGAGAGGCACTGGTTTAGGCCCATGTGATTTTCAGGTGTGCTCGAGCTGTTAGCATAGGGATGCGAATTTGAGGCCTAAGGGTGACCACTTGCAGCCAATAAATGGTTAGACATAGGGATGCGAGTTCGAGCCCTGTGGGCGACCACTTCTCACAGCAAAAAAAATGGTTATAACCGACCCTGTCATCTCTCCAGCAGCTCAGAGTAGTGATCTCTCGGTAGTATGACCCCTTTAAGTGATTTCCTGGAGGATCTAAATGGGCATCTACAACTGCTTAGATAAAAGGGTTATAAATAGCAGAGTTGCAAATTAACTAGGATGTCATGTAAACAGAAGATGTTTTCCAAATTTTTAGGCGTGTAAAAGGATTAGGCTTTTGTTTGCTTAGCATGTGTAGAAGAATCCCTCAAAACGACAATGCTTTGGCTTTCGTCGATGGCCATTTATCACACTGCACCAAATCTCTTTGTTATACATGCAATTACTCCTAAACATTTTCTGGTCTCTTGGTAAGTTCTCATTTGCTGTGTCACTACCTTCACAAACATGGACCGGTAGAGGGATTAGAATCATACAATGTATAAGTAGCACAAAAAGGTGGATTGCTACTGGATCCAGCATAGTGCATTTATTGGCCAACTCTGTACACAGTAAGGCTGGTAAACAAGGTGAACAAATCAAAGAGAGGGTATTCAAGCTCTGTGCATTCTTATGGCGAGCTCAGCTGAGCTTGAGCTCATGGTGAGCTCGAGCTGGCTTGTCTACAAAAAAAATGCATTTTTCAAAATTGAAAATAGTAGAACTTGAACTTTAAACTGAGCCAAGCTCAAACTGACTGATTTACAAAATAAATATATAGTTTCAAAGATGTAAGCAATAAAATTTCAACTCTAAAATTATTGCTTATAAGCCATCTACATAAAATAAATAGAAAATGATCATATTGTACTACAAAAATGACATGTTTTCCAAAAAATTGTACAATTTGCCAAAATTTGCTGATGTACAAAATCACAAATAGCCAACTGTAAAAGAATCTTTTTAACCTTCCCATGAGCGAAACCTACAAAGTTTGTGTGATATATCGCTCCACTCATCGGGTATCGCAAAGGAGCACATTTTTTTGTGGACATCACGAAGTTCACATAATTATATTTGCGAACATCCTATCAAAACTCAAACCTTGAAACTTCGTAAATACTCAACCTAAGTTCACATATATATCCTCTTAAATATGCAAAGTTTCTCATAAATATATGAATTTTCTTTCAAATATGTGATTTTTTCACAAATATGTGAAGGTTCTCTCAAATATAAGAATTTTCTCTTGGGAGATTCACAAATTTTTGTCATGCGAATTTTACTGAACCACATTAATTGTGATGCTTTGATATTTAAAATAATGCTTCAACATGAAAAAGAGGCGGTTCACATTTTAGGGTTTGTTTTCGCCTTTAAAAACAACGATGGAGAAGATTTTAAAATAATAAGGGAAGGGTGCCATGGATGAGGTGGAGAAGATTTTGAAAAATACAGGAAGTGAAGATATTAAGGTGGTGAATGATGTTGATAGTCATAAGTAAAAGGAGAAGGTTCTGATTGTGGAGAGTGCACATAGGAGGCCGTTTTGCCTCAATCATTTGCTCAAGAGACGAAAAGGTATGTGGACAAAAACAATAATTCAACTAACATTAAAAAGCTAAAGATCGAACATAAAATATGATATAAAGTTGTGTTTGATTGAAAATGTACCCTTAAAAGAAAAGTACATGTTTTGGGATTAGATTATAGGATTTGCAAGCTCAAAAGACGGATTGTAGAGGAGGTTATTTCGCCTCAATTATTTGTTCGACTGAGGAGAGGGTCTGCGAACAAAAACAATGACCCGATCAACATTAAGAAGTTAAAGATCAAACCCTCTAATGTTGAGATATGTATTGTGAATGTTTATAACGTGTTCACTTTTTAAATGAATTGAATGAATATATGTATAAGCTCATTTTTGAATGATTGAAATTAATATATATACATGACCCAATTCATTTTTTAATGAACGAATATATATATATATATATATATATATATATATATATATATATATATATATATATATATATATATATATATATATATATATTTGTGTCTCTTCGCACAATTAGATATGTGATATTCTTATAAAATATATGATTTTACTGCATGATTTATGAAGTTACGATTAAAGGAGGTTCACATAAGTTATATTTGCGCTCTTCGTGAAGATCATAAAAAACAAGAAAAAAAGATGCAAATATACATTTAAGTGAGAGTTACATAAAGGAGAAAGAAAGAATGTTCACATGGTCTTCAACGCTTTTGGTATAAAATATGTGATTTTACTAAGGTATTTGAAATGTTACGACCATAAGGAGATTCACAAAACTTTTTTTTGTGTATTTCATGAATGCAAAAAAATAAATGCAAACATACATTTAAGTGATAGTTAAAGAAAGAAGAATAGAGGTTCACACTGTTTTTCGTGATTTTTGTATAAAATATACGATTTTACTAATGTATTTATGATTTTATGATTAAAAAAAAGCATATAAAGGCAGAATGATATATCGCATGAACTTCATAACGTTCGCATGTGCAAAGGGTAAAAATATCCTAAAAAGTTGTCTATTTGCGGTTTTGGACAATGAGCAGATTTTAAAAATTTTAGGACATTTAGAAAAATGCACCATATTTGTCGTATAGATCATTTTTTGTAAAATATATGTAAAACAAATTTATTACTTGTTAATGAGCCTATATAAGCAAAGTTGAGACGAGAACTCACTCTTCAAGTTTGGCTTGCTGACAGTTCAAACAAGCTATTTACAAGCAAAATACAGGGCAAGCCATCTCATTTCTCGGACCTAGTGCAGAGTAATGGCATCCTCCTGGATGCAGCTTAGTATATATGGAAGCCTGGTCAAGCGAAACAGGCAATCACAGTAAGAACATGTTCAAATGATTGATCCAGACTATCGACGAAGTAGGCTCAGTTTGAGTTGAGTTCATTGTGCAAATGTACACTGACATAGATTGGGGTGAGAAGTGCATCCCGGACTATTTTGATCCATTTTTACTGTTTGGAATCTGGATCATTTTTTTTTTAATTTGGATCGTGGTATTTGAAATATGGATTTTAGTGAGTTTGAATCCGTAGTAGGATTAGGGTTTTTAATTTTTGCTTATAAATACTTGTACAGATTCCAGAGAGTATGGATTAAATAGTGTAATTCTCCTTAATGTTTTTGCAATTAATTTTTCATTTTCTGTCAAATAAGAAAGCTTTGAGGAAACTTATCATCATTTAACCATGTGTTCTCCCTCTTCCCTAATTTATCCGCATCTCTATCTCTCCCTCTCTGTGCACTTCGGCTAGCATGAGTGTGGACATCTTTTTTTTCCGTTTCAATCTGGCCACATCTATGCGCAATCCAAAAGGGGTCAACCATTCTTTATCCTAAAGCTGGACATTCATAAAGCCTTCGACACTATATGCTGGCCTTATTTGCGCACTTGCATGAAGTTGATGGGGTTTGGTATTCGTTTTATTGAATGGATCTTTGAGCTAATATCTAATGCGCAAATCACCATCTCTATCAATGGTCACCATGGGCAACACGCATATGCTGAGGTTGTTTTGCCTGCTAAAGAAGATCGAGGCTAAACTCAATCGTCTATGCAAATCTTAAGAGAAACAACCCTTCTAAGGCTTTGGTCGCTTGGAAATCGATGTCGACACCGACGAGCTGCGGTGGGCTAGGGATCAGGAATCTTGGTGCGTTAAATAAAGCACTCATTTGCGATTGGTGGTGGAGGTTCGCAACCAAATCCTCACCAATGACTACCTTCATCAAGTACAAATATTGTCTCCAAGAGCCTGCCTCCTCATGGCAACTGAATCAATCATGGAAGGGGTGTGGTATCTGGAAAAGCTTCGTAGAAGAAATTGATTTTTTCAAGCAGTCTGCCCAGATGCTAATGGCGTGGCTTGGGCACTCGAAAACAAACTCAGTCTTGACTCAAAGGGCACTTTAGTCGAAGGGTCCCTCCCCGAGAGCCACGTTCTTCGCTTGGCTGTTATTGAGGGGAAGTATTAACACACAGGACTGATTGAAGAGGAAGGGTATCCAACTGGTTAATAGGTGTCCCTTATGCTACTATGGCATTGCTATTTCTTTCAGATTCTTCTTTCTAAGGCCTGGCATGACCTTAATTTCAGGCTTGACTCTGAGGCCTGCTTTAGGCAGCCTCTACTCGGCTCCCCAGAACTTCAAAAATCTAAGAAATGGTTGTGGATTTGGCACTGGTAGAGGGCCTGGGAAGAACGTAACAACAAGATCTTTTCCAGCTCTTCCAGAAACCCAGATCTGGTGTGGTATCTAATCAAAGGTGACGTACTCTGCTCAATCCAAGAGGTATTGGCATTCTTTGGGTGTGTGAACACGCCTGTCACCAGCTATTTTGCAGAAGTGTCCAAGCACGAAAGTTAATTCCTTAAACTTGTACACTTTGCTTTTCTGATTCCACATCCTGTCTTACACCTGAGGATAGCTCATCCTCTGGTGGCACAATTGTATACTGTATCATTTTAATATATTTTGTTTGCCTTAAAAAAAAAAGACTAACATTTTTAAGATAAAATATTTTTCAGCCAACGGCAAAATAAAGTAAGAATGCATAAAGGTAGAGATCTATTTAGGTCTTGGATGTAACCCATATTGTCTGATCCAGACACGAAAAGAAAGAGGTTTCACCAATTTTTGGTGGATCTTGAACAAGAAGAACTGATGTTTAGATCCTATAAAAATCCATGGCTTTTTTTCAATGTTCGAGTTAGATTTGAAACCAAATCTAGGCATGTTTTCAAGAATAAGCTATCTTCAATCATTTTTTAATTCCTGATGTCAAGGGTAGGGTCATCAATGTCTTTGGGTTGTGTTCACGTTTTGAAATGACCCAAACCCAAATTCTCAGGCATGGGATCAAAACATTACCTCAACCCAACAAGAGTAATCTGCTTTCGGGTTTGGGATAATATTGGCTACCTCTATCATACCTAACCACTTTAATTACTTCACCAATTTATTTTTTTACTTCTTTCTTTTAAGTCATTAAAAAAAATAGATTTTTCAAATAATAAGTAGAGATACATATATTGTGAGTAATCATCTATAAAGGTGACGAAATATTTTTCACCCATATAACACGGAAAAAAAAACTCACAAACATTTGTATGCACGATCTCTAATTTTTCATTATTGTGTTTGATATCTTTCTTATATGTGTTAGATTGCTTAGCCTTTATGCAGTCAACACATAGTTCTGTGTCTGTGAAATCAAGGGATCCAAAAATTTCTTCTTTCATAAGTCTTTGGACTCTCTCTTTCGTGATGTGTCCTAAACCTTTGATGCCAAAGCAAATAGGATTAATCCTCCTTTAGGCTATATTTATTGTCAATCATTGTGTTCTCAACGGAGTGAGATTCTTGAATTTGAAATTTAGTTTTTAAATGATACAAATCATCATACACATATTGAGAACCTATATGAATAAAATGTTTAACAATAATAAGCTTGGAGTTTTCAAATTTAAAAACAAAACCAAACTTATCAAGTTTTGAAATCGAAATAAGGTCCTGACTATAAGATAAAACATAAAATGTATCAACCAAATCCAAAATAAATCTTGACTTTAGCACAACTCTTCAGGTCCCAACAATTTTGACATGAGAATGCATCATATTTTCTGAGAAAATGTTTCTTTCATGCTCTATTGGTTTCCTTTTATTGAGAAATGCTTACAAAGAGTTTGTAATGTGCATCACAACACCAAAATCAATCCACCAACTATACAATGAAACATGAATCAAATTGCACTCATGAAAAACAAATGACTTATTATCTTTATTCTCAAGTCATTTCTTATGCTTGAGGTAGTTCACCTTCTTATATCCTTTTTTCTTGCAGAAGAAACGCTTTATAGAAGAACCTTCTGCCTGAGATTTGACTTTCGCCTTAGAGTTTGAAATCTCTTTAGAGGTTTTCTTCTTGGTTTTCTTCTTAAAGAAACTTTTCTTTTCCCCCAGCCTATGTTTTTCCTGATGAGAAGTCATATGTGCATTCAACACTCTCTCACCCATCAATCTTTTTTCCTCTTCAATACACTTAGTCAAGAGGTCATTAAAAGATCACTCATCGTTATGTGTGTTGTAGGAGATCTTAAAGGGTCCATATTCACTAGGTAATGAGGTCAAAATTAGATGAACCAAAAAGGAGTCTGAAATAGCAAACTTTATGTCATTCGGCTGAGATGCAATGTTTCTCATCTCCAAGATGTGTTGTCAAATGTGACTCTCACCATAATATTTCATAGACACCAACTTGTACATCAGTGTACTAGCCCTAGCCTTATTAGAATGAATAAACTAAGCCTGAATGGCTCTTAGAAATTCCTTCACTATCCTGCAGTGAGAGATAGTGTCTTGAATGTTCTTAGCCACTCTGGATTGCAAAAGCAACATGCTAAGTCTATTCAAGCGCTCCCACCACTCAGAGGCAGCCTTTTGTTTGGCTATACGTTGCTCTATAAGAGCAAGAGGTTCGTCAATCCTAAGAGCCAAATCTATGTTCATGTAACCCAGAATGAATAATAATATTTATTTTCAATTTGAGAACTTGGATCCGTCTAACATGGGAATGTTACTAGAACTGTCAATGATGAAAGAACCTGGTATAATAAGAAATTAGAGAAAAATATCTTATAATTGCTCAAACGAGACTTATGTTGAAAAGGTAAAAACTGAGATACTTTATTATTTACCTTTTCTGAGACAAGTATAATTGGGTCATTATCGTTCCACTTTGGTGAAAACGATAATACTCATAGTTGTTTCGTCTTCTCAATTCACAAGCAATTGACTTCAATTAGTAAAACTAGCAGATCATGTAACCAAAGGCATTTCAGCATTGTACCTTTGGGTACGACCATATTTCATGGGCTGATATACATATCTATTATTACACCCTATATGAATTTTAAACACAATTACCTAACTTTAGGTAGAATCATTGTTTTATAAAGTCACACACAATCGTAATACTGAATCTTAACACGACTCAAAGAATCATCAATCAAGACAACTTCGATCACTTTGGTGATTACATGAGTCAGTTAATTGAAATCTTTTACAACAAAAATATTTGTATTATAGAGCATGTCCATGCACACATAATAATGCATGTATATTCATGACAAAACATGTAATATATCATCAAAAAATATAAATTCATGCTTCAACTTATATGCACAAATGTATTTTGATGAAAACACATAACAAATGTCATAAATTTAGTCATAATTCATGCTTTAATATCATGCATAACTTAAATAACATCAAATGTATGTAAAAAGTCATGCTTTCATGATAATAAACACCTATGAAGCATGAAAAAATGATAAAAACATACTCTTATAGGTAAAAGTCAGGGTCCACAAGTTGGAATCAGTCTAAAAATGCTCTAAATCAGTCTAAAACAACCCTGAATCGGTCAACTAAGGGCCTGAATTGGTTCTTGAATGTTCAAATTGGTCTGAAACATGTACAAAAGCTCATAAACTCATAAAACCAAATGAAAAAATCCTTATTTCTTCATATATTCATGAAAACAGGGTTTTTACATTCAAGAACCGATGAAAAACTGATAGGAACCTGTCAAAAACAGTTATGAATCAGTCCTGAAATGCTCGATCACAGAACCAGATCAGTTTCAAATGGGTTTAAATAGTGTATAGACCTTATTTCAGACCTTATCTAATTCAATCTAGTTCTAAATGGATTCTGGGTCGAATTCCTTAATCTGGATCTAGTTTGGATCCAAACTCATTTATGACTAGGTCCTAGGTTGGATCCCATGATCCAGACCCATCTCAGATCCAGATCTGGTCCAAATAGAATCCTGTTTGGATTTGTATCCATAATGTGATCCATATCGATCTGAATTCTGGATCGAGTATGGATCAGGTTAGACCTAGACCTAATATCTCAAATGGGTATGGGTCTGGTTTTGTACAATGGATCGGGTCCTGACCTGATCCACACAATTCCATAATGGATCCAGTTCATGGATTGGAGCGTAACCAGTGATGTGATGTAGACTCGATCCACCCAAAATGGGTCTAGATCGGGCCTACCATCGAGTCGGGACACCCGATCTGACCCGCGTACACTGAATAAGGCCCGATGACCTTTTAGTTTCTGAGAAAACTGAAGGTTTTAGGTTTTCTCAGAAACCGAAAGCCACTCTGGCTGGCCTTAAACCTCCGCCTCATTTTTTATGACGTCCACCGGCGACCGGCTACACACACACACACACACACATGACGATAGCAACCCGGTAGCCGGCAGATGCCAACATAGGTAAGGGTTTGACTTTATTTTTTATATTTATCTGTCATCGAGGCTACAGGGAGCGACAGTCGAATGGTGGCGTCGGCGACATTTGTCGTCCACCACCATCCAACGACGAAAGAGGAAAAAAAACCCCATAACACAGGCCGGTTGTTGTCACCTCTTTCTTACAACCATTACATCAGTTGGCATGTCTGAGACCAACGGTTAGCCGACCTATTACAACCAGCCATTGTCGGCCTCTAGCGTGCTCCCACCATCTTCTAAAACAAAAAAAGCACTGGCAAATTTTTTTTATCTACCAACTGCTTATGTCATTGGTGGCTGGCCACTACAATCGATGGAGACCAATCATCTTCGATCATCGTGTCATAGTAGCTACTGTGGTTGCCTCTAGCTGTGGGTCTCGGATGCAACCAGGGACAACATCCCAATGTTGGCGATGATCGTCTGCCGTCAACCGACAACTTTCTGCTGTCAGCGACAACTACCTACAACCAGCAGCCATTGTCGCAATCTGGTTATAGTTGAAGCAAGGAGGGTACTAAAAATGTGGCAGAAACAGAGATTCTGGCATCAGCAACCATTGTAGCCTTCACGGGAGGGCAAAAACAACTGCCATCCCTCCAATGATGGTGTGTCGATCAACTCTTCCCTCATTGTCTTTCGACTCTCCAAAAACTAAAGGGGAGACAAACGAGAGAAATGTTGGCCAATACAAATTCCATCGAGTTCCACATGAACATTGACGCACTCACGCGCAGCGAAATACAAGGAGTGGGCCCATAACCCAATGCTGGTATTTTTAGAAACTATAACTGAAATGTAAAAGCAAGAAAACATATTAGTAGATGTCATGAATGAAATGAGCATTGGTGCATGTGCACGGCGTTCTTCTCAACCTATTGATGCCTACGATGAGCTTAGGTCATCAAGTGGACAGTGAGCAAAACCTTGAACCCAAATAAGAGAAAAAGGACACCTTGGTTACTCTTATTAAGCAACCATGCATCAATGTATAGTGGGAGGTAAGTGAGAGGTTAATACATGACATATTCATTGTTCCACCCTGACATGTTGATTCCTCATTGCCCTGATGTAAGTACCTCTTCGGACCTCTGCAGGTGCATTATAAATGACATTTGGCCTAAGATCCCCCGTTAACCAAGAAAAGTAACGGGTCCCTCCCCCCCCTCTCTCTGTTGCTCCCCCCCCCCCCCCCCCTTGTAATTTCTAACTTATGAATGAAAGTTGCTTTCTTTGTCTCTACTGCTATCTCTCTCTCTCTCTCTTTGCTGCTCTCTTTGAGATTGTGTATGCTCGAATGTGATTGGACACCCTTGTGAGAGGTGTTTGTGTGCTTTCTGAACTCGGAAGGTTGACCTGGTTGGGTTGTCTGGTGCCACACGCGGCTTCCAAAATAAGCCTGTGACAACTGGTATCAGAGCCTAGTTGAGAATTTGGGAGAAGAAAGGAGGGGTACTTGCTGAAACCCTCGTGACATTCCAGAATGGATGCGGAGTTTGGTGAACTCGTCGGAAAAGTTCACAAAGAAAAAAAGGTGGAGAAGGAAAAATCTGTCGTGGAGTCGACAGAGATGTCTCACCTTGAGGAAACGGTTGGTCCTCTAGATAAAAGAGTGACCAAGATGGAGGAAAAAATGACAGATTTGACAAGTGACGTTCGTGGTTGCTCCTCTGCGCTAGAAAGTGCACATGAAGATTTTGAAAAATTGAATGAGGATGTGAGGGCTGAGGCCGAAGAGCTAAGAGCCACAGTTCAGGAATTGTCTGATCGGTTGGTGGCTCAGGAAACTGACATGCGAGAACTTCAGGAACGATATGGAGTCTTAGAAAGACTATTGGGAAATGAGATTGGTGGTGTGGCCAATGCCGGAAATCGCGGGGGTAATACAGTGATGTTTCATCGTGAATGACCGAAATTGAAACCAGTGGAACTGGCAAAATTCAAAGGCAAAAGAGATGCTAAGATTGTAGAGAACTGGCTATGGGATGTAGAACAATTCTTCGATCAAGCAGAGATTGACATCGATGCTGATCGAATACGCACGGAAACCAGGTACTTGATTGAGAATGTCATTGTATGGTGAAGGACGCAATATCGTGGCATGGAATATGGAAGGGTCTCGATTGAATCATGGGATGACTTTAAAAAGGAACTCAGAGGGTATTTCCTTCCACATATCACTAAGGAACTTGCTCGTGACAAACTGATGGCTTTAAGGCATACAGGAAGTATTTCAGAATACGTAGCGGCATTCTCTGCAATGATGCTTGATATTGAAGATATGTCAAAAATGGATCATATGTACTGCTTCAAAAAGGGCTTACAGTTCTGGGCTCAACAGGAATTAACTCGGATGAGACCAACAGACTTGATAAGTGCAATGATTATAGCGAAACAGATAGTTGAGAACCCAAATCGAGGCAATGTTGCCGGAGGACAAGCCGAAAACCAGTATCGACCTCCTCCTAGAGATCAGAGAAATCATCCCCAAGCACGACAGGAGGGGATTCTAGGGAACATGCCGATACACCCAAATCTTCGATGTTGGTATTGCAGCGGAAATCACTTTGCTCGGAATTGCCCCAATCAAAACGCGGGGAATGTAGGAAGGGCGGCTAATGCCATTGAGATGGAAGAAGCCTCGGTAGAAGAGGACGTCAGGATGGGGGCGGTACAAAGGGTGAATGCACTAGGAGGATCTTCCTCTACAACCTCCGCGGTTAAGAAGGAACTAATGTACTTGGCGATGTCCATCAACGGAAGAGCTACGAAGGCAATGGTCGATACAGGGGTTACTCACAATTTCATGGCCAAAGATGAGGCCCAAAGGTTGGGCCTACAATGGGAACAAAAAGTTAGTCGCATGAAGGTCGTGAACTCCGCAGCACAACCTATTTTGGGAATCTCTCGAAACATGGCAGTTGGGGCTGGTCAGTGGGTTGGCAGAACAAACTTCTCTATTGTTCCGTTGGACGACTTCAAAGTCATTTTGGGGATGAAATTTTTACGAGCAAGCAAGGTCGTGCCTATGCCTCATTTGGATGTTGTCAACTTTATGAGTGAAGAATCTCCCTGTATGATTCCTGCCTCGACGTTGGAGGCACCAAATGTTCATTTGGTTTCTGTCCTGCAGATTAAGTGGGGCCTCCAACGAGGTGATCAAACATTTCTAGTGACAATGCGAGAGGGAACCAGCGAAAAGCTTCCTGCGGAAGTGCTGCCACCTATAGCTGCAATATTGGGAAAATTTCAAGGAGTAATGCCCCAAGAGTTGCCTAGAAAGTTGTCACAGCTAAGAGAAGTAGATCATCAGATTGAGTTAGTGCCAGGTGCACGACCCCCTGCCATGGTGCCCTACAGAATGGCCCCGCTCGACCTAGTCGAACTCAGAAGGCAGTTCGACAAAATGTTAGTTGCCAGAATCATTCGCCCCTCAAAAGCCCCTTTTGGAGCCCCTATCTTATTCCAGACCAAGCATGATAGGTCCAAGAGGCTATGCGTGGACTATCGGGCTCTGAACAAGCTGACTGTCAAGAACAAATATCCCCTACCCCTGATCGCTGATTTGTTTTACCAATTAGGGAAAGCCTGGGTGTTTTCGAAATTAGACTTACGTTCGGGATATTGGCAAGTCAGAATTGCTGAAGGAGACGAAGCCAAAACCACCTGTGTGATGAGGTATGGTGCCTTTGAGTTTTTGGTGATGCCGTTTGGCTTGACGAATGCTCCTGCAACGTTCTCTACCCTGATGAATCAGATATTTTATCCTCACTTGGATCGTTTTGTGGTTGTATACCTTGATGACATTGTGGTGTATAGCTAGGATATGGAAGAACACATGCGACACTTGCGCATAGTATTCAAGATTCTAAAAGATAATGAGTTATGTGTAAAAAAGGAAAAGTGTATGTTTGGCCAAGATGAGATAAGTTTCTTGGGCCACGTGATCGGGAAAGGTTGCCTAAAGATGGATAGCCAGAAGATAAGAGCTATTCAGGATTGGGGAAGTCCAACCAAGGTTTCGGAGCTCCGATCCTTCTTGGGTCTGGCAAACTACTATCAGCGCTTTATCGAAGGATATTCAGCTATCGCTGCCCTCTAACTGAATTATTGAAGAAAGACAAAAAGTGAGAGTGGACAGAAGAGTGTCAGCGAGCCTTCGAATATCTAAAAGATGCCATGGCCAAGGAACCAGTGTTGCAATTACCGGACCAAGGAAAACCATTTGAAGTCTATACAGATGCGCCAGATTTTGCAATTGGAGGTGTACTAATGCAAAATGGTCACCCAATAGCTTTCGAGAGTTGAAAGTTGAACAGTGTTGAGCAGCGATATACAATGCATGAATGGGAAATGGCCATCGTAGTCCATTGCCTACACCGACAATGTAGCCACGAGCTACTTCCAAACTCAGAAAAAGCTTAGTCCAAAACAAGCTCGGTGGCAGGAATTCCTAGCAGAATTCGACATGGTTTTAGAATATAAACCTAGAAGGACTAATGTAGTGGCAGATGCCTTGAGTAGGAAGGCCGGACTGGCGGCCTTGATGGAAGATGCTAGTAGAGGTACTGGACCTCGAAGTGACCTCCTTGATAGAATTCGGAAGGGCTTACGAGAGGATCTCATGGCGCAACGGCTGCTTTCTCTGGTGAAAGAGAGGAAAACCAGGCGATTTTGGGAACAAGATAGATTACTTATGACAGTCAGCAGTCAAGTTTATGTGCCCCGGTGGGGGGCCCTGCGACGAGAAATATTGAAGGAGTGACACGACTCCCTATGGGTTGGTCACCCAGGTCAAGAGAGGAAAACCAGGCGATTTTGGGAACAAGATAGATTACTTATGACAGTCAGCAGTCGAGTTTATGTGCCCCGGTGGGGGGCCCTGCGATGAGAAATATTGAAGGAGTGACACGACTCCCTATGGGTTGGTCACCCAGGTCAAGAGAGAACCTTTGCTCTGATAGAGAGAGTTTAGTATTGGCCGCAGATGCACGACGACGTAGATGGGTATGTGCGCACCTGCTTGGTTTGTCAGCAGGACAAGGCCATGAATCAAAAGACAGCGGGATTGTTGGAGCCCCTACCTGTGCCGAGTCGACCTTGGGAAAGTATCTCGATGGATTTTATTGTCAGCTTACCAACAGTTGAGGGATGCAGTATCATCTTTGTCGTGGTTGATAGATTTTCAAAATATGCAACATTCGCGTCAGGCTCAAATCATTGTTCGGCAGAGGACACGGCTCAACTCTTTGTGAAGCACGTTGTGAAGTATTGAGGAATTCTGGAGAGCATTATTAGTGATCGAGATGCTCGGTTCACAGGTAAATTTTGGAGGGAAGTCTTTCGGTTGTTGGGATTCGAATTACACTTCTTTACCAGTTTTCATCCCCAAACTGATGGCCAGACCGAACATATTAACAGGATGTTGGAGGACTACTTGAGACACTTTGTGAATGCCAATCAGAAGAATTGGAAGGATCTACTCGATATAGCTCAGTTCTGCTATAATCTTCAAAAGAGTGAATCATCAAGGCATAGTCCCTTCGAGATTGTGATAGGATAGCAGCCTCAGATACCACACTCCTTAGCCGCTCGAGGTCGAGGAAAGGCGCCCTTTGCCTACAATTTTGTTAAGAACTGGCATGATCAGACAAAACTAGCAAAGGCATTCCTACACAAAGCAGCTAAGCGAATGAAGAAGTGGGCAGATCAAGGACGACGGGCCGTTGAATTTCAAGTCGGGGAGAAAGTGTTAGTCAAATTATACCTCGAAAGGACAGCTATATTTTGAGGGCACCATCGGGGACTCATTCGAAAGTATGATGGACCCTTCCCCATTGTTCAGAGAATCAGCAAGCTAGCTTATAGACTAGACCTCCCTCTCAGCTTTCAGGTACATCCTGTCTTTCATGTATGCAATCTGAAGCCATTCAACGAAGATGAAGAAGATCTGAGCCGCAGTCTGCCTCAACGGGCTCCTATCCCTCAACGAGCCCCCTCTACAACAGTGTCAGTTTCACGAGAAGTTGATTTTATCATTGATCATATCCATAACTATCTTGGAGAAGTGAAGAAGTATCTGGTGAAATGGAAAGGTCTACCAGTGAGTGATGCCAGTTGGGAGACTCCACGGAATATTCGTCAGTTTCAGCAAGCAATCGAAGACTACCAGAAAAAAGATGACACCGAGGACGGCGCCAGTTTGGGCGGGGGAGTGTGTTCCACCCTGCCATGTCGATTCCTCCTTGCCCTGATGTAAATACCTTTTCGGACCTCTGCAGGTGCATTATAAATGGCCTTTGGCCTAAGATCCCCCGTTAACCAAGAAAAGTAATGGGTCTCTCCCCCCTCTCTCTCTTTGTTGCTTCCCCCCCCCCCCCCCCCCCCTTTGTAATTTTCAACTTATGAATGGAAGTTGCTTTCTTTGTCTTTGTTGCTATCTCTCTCTCTTTGCTGCTTTCTTTGAGATTGTGTATGCTCGAATGTGATTGGACACCCTTGTAAGGGGGTGTTTGCGTGCTTTCTGAACTCGGAAGGCTGACCTGGTTGGGTTGCCAGGTGCCGCACGTGGCTTTCAAAATAAGCCTGTGACATTCATGTATGTAAACACATGCCATATTGAACCCTTCACATTCGTAACCCTTTCTCCACTAATGCTCAACTAAAGCCTTCATTAATGTATTGTGTCAAACTTGATCACACTTAAGGTTGAACCCGATCCAAAATATTCCAACATCACATGGTCAAAGTTATATATTATCTTATTCTCCAAGACCCAGCTCTACTTGATCAACTACGTTCAAGCTATGAAATTCAAGAGCGGAAGTTTCAATTGCCACAATAACATTGTCAATATTTTTTCACTTTGGATCAATTTTTGGTTTGAACCAGTCCTTGTCAGAAAAGGGGTGTGGGTACCACTTAGAAAGAATGGAGACCATACAGTGTCATGCTGTAAATTGTGCAATTTGAATTTACAGGTAGATTTCCTAAGAAATGTCTGCCATAATTTACACATTGCCGACAGCAAATATTGTCCAAAACGGTACACCACATTGTTTGTCATCTCACATCAATTTCAGCCTGTTTTGTAAAGAAATTTTGCAGCAAGTAAAATTAGGCCAAGGAGCCTTCGATTTTCTTTCATTTTTAAAAGAAGCAGATTTTCAGGGCACTTGCAGACAAAAATGGAGCCGCTCCAATCAATGTCCTGATCAAGTTACTTGGCTCGTAAGCGAATCCAGATCGGGCTAAATTATTCATTGATTTTGATGTGCATCCAATTGGAGGCACACAACTCAAGCTTTATAATTTTTTCATTCCGAAAGGACCAATGTATGATGTTAATGTGTTTTTACCAATCAGAAACTTGTCGGATGCGGCCCTCAATGGGGTTTGGCCTGGTGGGATGGATTTGAAGCCACTTAGATAGGAAGTCTAGGTCAAAATCCTTGCATCAAGCATGGCAACTCCCTAGGTGCAATATGATTGAATAAATATTTGTGCATTAATCCCTTGATCATCACCCTCCATCCTGGTTCAGGTGTGGGGCCCAAGACCTGATGGAGGGTGATCGGGTGCTTAAAGCACGATTTTTTGTGAGAAGTTATTGCAAATTGCAGGCATAGGCCAGCACAGCCAGGTCTTTTACTCCAATGGTGGTTTCAAGTATGGCATTGGACCTAGGCAGGGTGCGGAGGATAAGCTCTCCACTCCTGCCCCGTCTCAATATTTTGCCCTCCATCCCCGTTTCATCCCAAGGCAGATTTTGATTTTCACTTCCATCCTTGGTTCAGTCCCCGTTTTATGTCATTCATCTCAGCCCCAAATAGACAAGCCTCCAGTACAAGATTTAAATGGTCTTTCTTAGAGCTATTAGAGGAAGGAAAGAGGAGAAAAACGGGGTTTTTAGGGTTAATAAGTAAGAACTTAGGGTTAAAAATATATAAGATTTAAAATGTCATTTTATAATATAATAAAAGCATATTAGTAAATTCATTAGAGGAGATTATGGATAGCACTGGACCAGGGGAAAGCGGGGCCCCGCCTCGCCCTGTTTGGACCAAGGATGGAGGGCATGAAATGGAGATGGAGGCAGGGATGAAGGTTAAAATTCATCCCCGTGCAGGGATGGAGGCGGGGATGGACTGACACTTGCCCCTGCCCCGCCTCGCCTCATCCATGCCCCGCCCCCACCCTGCCCTGCCCTGTTAATAATATTACTAAAATACCCTAAATAAAAAATAAAATTATAAAATATAAATACTCCTTTTACTAGCCCTAACCCTATATTTTATCAGTCGGAGCCATCGCCGTCCAGAGGAGAGAGAGAAGGTAAATGGTTTTTTTTCTTCTCTTATACCATGTCTTAGAAGTTGCAGTCAGAAGCCCCATCGGCCTCCTAGTTACACTAAATGTTGTCGATGAGGCTGCCGGTGAATCGGTGACCCCCCCTGTGAAAGACGACCCCCTATCTCGATGACAACCCAACGACAAAAACCCTAGCAAGAAAACCCAGCCAACAAATGGGTTTGGGGTTTCGGCTAGCACAGCGGTTCAGTGATGACAAAAATCAGGCGACCCTTCTCTGCAGCCAACGGTGCCGGCGAGGCCGCCAGTGATCTACGGTGGAAACCCCCTTCTAACGAAGGGGTTCCATCATCGACCACCCGATCTTGAGGCCAGCTGAAAACACCACTGGTGAACGGCGATGCTCCTGCTCTGCCAGGGGCGTTGACGAGGTCACTGGCGATCGTCGGCCGCCTCACCTCCCCGACAAACACCATGAAAGGTAAAGGGTTCTAAACGAAAAGAAAGGGTTGCAATTTTTTTTAACCATTCCATCGACAACCAATCATGGTTGTCGGTCGCCAACCTAGGTAGCTGACTGCGAAGATTGGTCAATGGTGACGACGACCACTGTTTGCCATCACCGATCTGCCGATGGAAGACAGAGGGTCGTTTTGGTTTTTGATTTCTCAAAAATCAAAAGCCTGAAAAAAAAATGAGCCACCGCCCTCTTATTACAAAGAACGACTCCGGTGAAGGCCGGCGGGGACGGGGCGGGGATGTGGCGGGGGCGGTGGCGAGGAGGGGGATGAGGTGGGGGTGGGGATTAATATTTTGAGACGGGGCGGGGGTGGAGGTCCAAAGTCTCCCCAGGCACGGGATGAAGGTTAAATTTTTGAGACGGGGCGGGGGTGGAGACCTTGTCCCCCGCCCCGCCCCGGTCCACCGCCATCCCTAACGAAGATTAGGGACGAGGTGGGGTGGAGCGGAGGCAAGAGTAAGTCCATCCCCACACGGGTTTTGATTTTCACCTCTATCTCCGGTTCATTCCTCGTTTCATGTCCTCCATCCCCACCCCCATCCCTAGTGAAATAAAAAAAAAATCCTTGTCCAATGTAAGTACATAAACTAAAACCAGCTTAGAATCCAGGTTACATCACTGGCAATAAACCAAACATGGATCCATTTTCAGGGTACAGATTTGGTTTAATCTTTAAAGTAGACCGAGGATCGTATGGATCCATTCTGTCCAAAACACTGAAGGCAGGCCTATGCTGGAATATCTCGATGAAGATCCTAGGACCCTACCAACTCATTATTGAGTTGAAACCCTACGCAAAATATCTACGATGATCAAGGTCCTCAGAGGAATATATCCTAACCCATTGTCCTTGAATATCCACATTGCAATCTAGTTATTATTGAGAAAGACAACATAATAGGCGGCCTTTGAGTTTGAGGATGATGTTAAATTTGAATCTCTTCTTTAAGAAGGGCTTAATGTTTCAAAATTCAAATTGCTAAAATAGTGACTTATTGTTCACTCTAAATAGAAAGACTCACTCAAGTTCAAAAAGTAATTACATATTTAAAAAAATACTATCATTTTTATAGGTGTTTTGCTCATTTCAACCAATTGACTGTTGTTAATAGTAACATGTCTAATTTAAAATTAGATAAACTCATATCCAATAAAGATTGAAAAGAAAATTTAATTTTCTTTTACAATGAGAACAAACCACCTATATGGTCGATACCGTAGTTACAGAAGCTTCTTGGTACATGGGGAAACTTGTTTTCCCAGAAGCTCACTTCTAAGGGAAACTCTTCATTTCCTTTAAAGGAGGAGAAGTTTTGGGAAACCCACTTCCAAAATATGAGAAACTCGATTTCCTTTAATAAAAACCCGCTTCCTCTTTATTTCTCAAATTGATTTTCTTTCACTGCCTTAAAGATTCCCTTTGGCTTCTTGTCACTTTTGACATTTTTCATATTAGAATAACAAGCTTGCATATTGGTTTTAAATTGCTTTATATTTTGTCACGCTTCATATTGATTTCTACGTGTTTCCTTTATATTTTTCATGCAATTGCATAATTTCTTCATAATTGTGTCTCGCTTCCCATCTTCTGCTTCACGTACGTATCGCTTCTCATATCAATTTTGCTTCCTGATAACTAAGGTCCAGACGTCTCATTATGGGCTGAGAGTTGTTACATTGACTATGGTCATTTTTTGTATATTGCTGTGTAAAACTCCACGAGTACTCCCCCCTCTCCCACCAAAGACAGTTTTCTATTGGCTTCAACCTTGCAGCATGGGGCATGTACCCTGGGTATCAAACTCGCAACGCCCTTCTTCTTGAACGCCCTTCTTCTTGAACACTAATTTTTTAGGCACCCAGCTAGCTAGGCGAGAGAGAAATTGGTTATTGCATTTGGCTTCAATCGATGTGGTGGACCATGTATTTCCATTGATAAATATTGAAAAATACAACTTTACAAGTTTGGGAAAAGAATCCAAAACAAAAGACTCAGTATAGCTCAACAAGTATTTACATATTTTCAAAAACATTATTATTTTTATAAATGTTTCGCTCATTTCAATCAATTGAATGCTGTTAATAGTAACATATCGGAAAATGGGTCTGTGCTAAACCAATTTGATGCTAAACCGCGTGCTAAATGGGGTTTTCGGGCTTTTCCTAAGCTTTTTATGCGGTTTCAGCCCCATAAATGTGTTGGGCATGGCCGTTTTACAAAGAATTCACACCTGGATCATGTGTTCTCGATGAGAAAAAATGATGTTTGGAGCCTAAAAAATTACAAAGATTTTGGACCGTTGATTTTTTGAACTTTATAAAAACCCATCAATGTGTTGGAATCAAACGCTTCAAAAGCTGATCCCTCTAAAATCAAGTACATAGATCACATCTGTACCGTGAGAATTTAAAAATAAAATGAATAAAACCTTCAAAACCCATTTAGCACTCGATTTAGCACCAAATTGGTTTAGCACAGAGCCATTACTCGTAACATATCTAGTTTAAAATTAGATAACTTATAAACATTAAAGATTGAAAAGACAAATCATTTTCTTTTTTAAAATGGGAGAAACTCATGGTTGAGGCATCTCATTATGGGCTTAGGAGTGGCACATTAACTAGTTTTTTTTTTGGTGTTACGGTGTAAAACTCCACGAGTATTCCCCCTCTACCCCCCAAATATAGTTTTCTAATGGCTTCCACCTTGCAGCATAGGGCAAGCACCTTAGGTATCAAACTTGCAACACCCTTCTTCACGAATATCTTAAGCCAACCCGTCTAGCTAGGCCAGAGAGAAATTAGTTATTGCATTTGGCTTCAATAGATGTGCTGGACCATGGATTTTCGTTGATTTTTTTTTTTATACTTACACGGAGAAACCAACCCCAGGATCAAAGACCTAGCTGCACTGGCTCCACCTGCCGCACTTAAGGTCATTATCCTAAGCAGCATAAAACTCCATGAGCTTACCTCTTGGCCCACAGAATCGCCACATTTAAGCTTGTGCAAGGGGTGATACTCATGGGATTTGAATCTAGACCACCTTCCTAGAGGCCAAGGTCCCATCAGACTACGCTAAATCCGTTTGTGGTTATGGATTTCCATCGATGAATAATTGGATATCAAAAAATACAACTTTGCAATTTTGGAAAAAGAATGTACCAAAGTTGGTAAAAGCTCGTGACTTTTTGGGGCCCACTTCGTGGCTAATTTGATGTTTTGGGCAAATGTGAGAGCAGGGTCTGAGGCTTCGGGGATAAGATCATATTACAAGCAACTTGTCATATTATAGATAATTTTGAAGCAAGCAAAAGAAATTTAAAAAAGAAAACAACAACAACAACAACAACAACAACAACAACTACGCCTTCATCCCAAAACAATTGGGGTCAGCGATATGAACCAAAAAAGAAATTCATTTTGGGTCTTCCACATGAATCCTTTTCCTCCAATCATTTCTATCCAACGCCATGTCCTCGGTGAGGTTCAAAGCATTCATATCCTTTCCTATCATCTCCATCCAAGTCTTCCTAGGCCTACCCCGACCTCTTTTAACTAATATATTTTCCCATTTCTCCAACCTTCTAACTGGAGCATCATTAGGCCTTCGCCGAATATGTCCAAACCACCGTAAACGATTCTCTCGCATCTTATTTTCAATGGGTGCAACACCTACCTTCTTACGTATCTCTTCGTTCCGAATCTTATCTTTTATTGTATTTCCACACATCCATCTAAGCATCCGCATCTCAGCTACACTCATTTTTTGAATATGATGTCTCTTGGCAGCCCAACATTCCGTACCATATAGTAAAGCGGGTCTAATAGTCGTCCTATAAAACTTTCCCTTCAACCGCAATGGCATTCTACGATCGCACAGCACTCCAGTAGCACTTTTCCATTTCATCCACCCAACCTTTATCCTATGATTTACATCTCCATCAATTTCTCCATACTTTTGAATGATGGATCCCAAATATTTGAAATAATCATTCACCGGTATATCTTGCTCACCAAGCTTCACTACACTCCCATCACTACTTCGTTGCTTACTAAACCGACATTCCATATATTCAGTCTTACTCTTACTCAACTTAAAACCTCTAGCTTCCAATGTCTGTCTCCATAATTCTAACTTAGCATTAACCCCAGCTCTAGACTCATCAATCAAAACAATATCATCAGCAAACAACATACACCACGGTACATTTTCTTGAATTGATCTCGTAAGCTCATCCATCACTATTGCAAATAGGAAAGGGCTTAAAGCAGATCCTTGATGTAACCCAACCGTTATCGGGAAATTGGTTGTCACCCCTCCACAAGTGCGGACATTGGTTACTACTCCTTCATACATATCTTTA